>NC_053135.1:6162756-6320256 GCF_010015445.1 Perca fluviatilis | reverse complement strand
ACGATTCCCGCTTGCTGCTTTCTGAGTCAACTACTAGTCGTTTTTTTAATGATTCCCTGATGCCAACGGGTCTGGTGTGAGCCGGAAATATATTGTAGATGAGGATAATGATCAATATCTGTGCCATCACAGCCAGAGTGCCCATTCACACACACCCCATGGAGAAAAAAAAACTGTCCCTTCAAGCAAGGAGGAGGGGGGATTAATTGAAAGTGATTGAGAGCATTTCTCCGGTGCCCTTTTTTCACCCAGCGGGTGGCCACTTGTTCGCTGACAGCAATAGAGGGATTGGTTTACAATTGTCTGCCGCTGGCCGACCACTGTGTATATGTGTGTGCGCACATACAAGCGTGGAGGCCTAACAAGGCTGAAATTGATGCCATTTTGGGGGGAGGCGGGGTGGTGGGTGTGTGTGTGTGGAGGGGGGGGAGCCATTTTTGATGGTTGCTGACATTCAGCTGCAGAAATGTTCGCATTGGATGTGGAAAAGGCCAAAGCCAAGGACGAGCAACTGGGAGAAAAAGAACAAAAGACAAAAGGAGAGGCGAGAAGACGAGAGAAATGAAAAGGATAAGAAATAAGTAAGCACATCAAATCATTGCTGTCAAATTTAGTGAAGTAAAAAGCACAATATTTGGAGCAGAGGTATAAAGAAGAATACAATGGAAATACTTTAATAAAAGTACAAGTAATTCAAATAGTCCAGTGCATGAGTAAACATAGTAAGGTTACAGCCGTGTTTTCCCTCCACATATCTACAACATTAAGCACACTCTCTTGTTTTTAGATATCTGAATAAATTACAGTTGTGCTGTAGTCAGCTTCTGCTTTACTCTGTAATAATAACAATATAAAGGAGGCAAGAAAAGGACCCATTAGCACGTTATCACTAAACACTGGTTGTACGACATTCCACAGCTCAATGGTTCTACTGTCCAGTGGATGAAAACCCTCCAGTCTTTAGTTTGTGTTTTCAGAGGCACTTCTCATGCATGAAACACCCCATCAGCTACTACAGGAGACAGGAAACTATTACATGCACGTCATTTTTCTTCACTGTTGGCACACTGTAGTAATCACAGAACCCCCCCCAACCCCCCCCCCCCTCCAGAATCGTCTTCCTCCTGTACAAGCACGGAGGAAAAACTCCCGACAAAATAAATGCTGCGACCACAGCTCCTCAGCTCGTATTTCTTTACCCAGCTCTTCTTTATTTCCCATCATCATTTTCAAGGGGAGACAAATGTTTGTCACATCTACTGTCTGGGTGCACAACAGCTGCTTGGGATTTTGGTTATCTCGGATTTTTTTTTTCCTTTTCTACTTATTTTGCATTGCTCTGGATAAGAGTGCCAGCTAAACGCATACACTGCATTTGTATGTGTCAGCATTTCCCTAAGTCAGATCCCCAGGCTTGTTTCATTTTTTTTTTTATGCAGATTGGAGTTTTACTTCTATAAACAGTACTTGGGAGAAAAATGCTTTATAGACTGAAACCAAGTATGAAAACAAGTCTACCACCGGAGATTTTTACTCAAAGAACCATCACTTATTTGAGTAAAAGGTTGCTTTTTTCCCCTTGCTCTCAGTTACTTAAAGGGGCACTACACCAATTTTACACATGAAGTTGAGTTTACACCTCACAAAGAGTACTACTTAGGCTGTAAAAACAGTTGCCATGTCTTCTGTCTCTCTCTAGGGAGCTTTCTAAAGTCTGAGAAAATGACCCTGATGATGTCTAATGACACACGTTATTGATAGGGATGTTAATTAGGGTTGGGCATCGAGAACCGATTCCTAATCGGAATCGTTTCAAAAATTACGATTCCATCGGAATCGTTTCTTTATTGGAATCGTTTGGAGGATTTGGTTTCAAATCTGATCATAGGTTCCAAATTTAATATGCGCAAGTTTTGGTTTCCGTAGCAGCCAGGCGCTTGTTGTGTTGCAGCCGTGCAACACAGTAAGCGGAGCTCTAGTGTGGCTTTATTTTGAATTGTAAAAGCTGTAAAACTGCAACCCGCCTATGAATCAAAATAAAACTTTCCTCTTATTTGTGAAATAAGCATCTAACCCGTTTCAACTCCACCACTCAAAGAATCGTAATCGAGAATCGATAAGAACCGGAATCGAAAGGAAGAATCGGAATTGGAATCAGAATCGTTAAAATCCAAACGATGCCCATCCCTAATGTTAATGATGAACCGTTTAACCGTGAAACATTTTTCGCATGGTAAAAGAAAAACAGGCTACACAATCTATTTCTTAACTGCTAGTTCTAACTTTGCACTTGCAAGTTGAGTTTTAAGCCGCTCTTTTTTTCCTGCTAAGTTCCTGGCTCTCTGCTGGACAGCGGCCGCAGCGGAGAGCTACGTGACACATGCCACTGTATCGAGGAGGACTGGAGGGTTAAATCGGCCGTCCTACACACAGAGTGTGCCAGGCAGACACACAGCTGACAACCCTTCAGGTGGATGTGGTGGAGACGGGCTCGGACATATTCTCCGGACAGCTGCGGACATATACCGGTCGTGCAGACTTGCAAACGGTTCTGGGAAAGTGGCTGGTGTGGGTACGCGGTCTGTGCTGCCTGCACGATCCGACAAGCACAAGATGTTCATTACGACGATTTACGACACTGCACGATCTGTTCCACGCTTAAAGTATTTAAGTTGGCCTAATACCATATAATAATGAATCGCAAAGGGGAGTGTGGAGGAGACTGAAGGTTTGCAGTGACAGAAAGACTCAGACTTCATTCCACATGTAACCAAAATGGTGTATGTTCATGTAACACGTAACAACTCCTTGTTACGTGTAACCTCCAATTTTGGATTGGCAACCACGTAAACACCTCGTAATGCATAGCGTAAGCTATATTTAAAAACATCACAACATCCCCCTCACTACATGTCACAAAAATAACAATGTCGCCAAGGCGTAGGACACGGACGTCGATATGCGGTTTGGGATCAGTGACAATAAGTCCTTAATTTAAATATCTTTATAAAACAGACATAATGTTTATGAATGACAAAATGTAGCCTACAAAAATATGCCGCCAGTTGTGCTGCCTGGCCGGCGAGTGTTTCAACGTATGCGTGATACAAAGAGTGTAGGGAAACCGTCACGTTTTCCACTACGTATTTATGCGCATATCGGATCGTGCAGGCTGCAGAGATCGCGTACCGACAGCTGCATGTGTTCACGACAATGCACACGCAACACCGTGGCTGCACGACTGGCTCAAGTCTGAGGTTGTCCGCCGACGCCGAGCGCGGAAAGAACGGCCGAGCGTCCTGGCCAGGTCAATAGGGACTCTGTTGCCAGCTTGTCGGTTAACGGTTAATGATCGATTAATAAGGGTCGGCTATTCAGGGAAAAAAAATACTCCCTAGTTATTGAGTTGCATTATGGGAAATGTAGGAACCAGTGTTTCTGGAGCTCGACTGGAGACCACAAGTCAGGATATCTTAGCCACTGCTGCTTCAATGTTGACCTTCTTTTTTAAATCGGTCACTTGGGAGTCCCCCCAACTTTACTGATGTGCAATAACAAATTGCTGGAGTTCCCCTTTAACACAAAAACCTCTTTTAGCTCAGCCCTTTAATTAGTTTATTTCTTTTTTCTTCTTTTTTTTTAAGATTATTTTATTGGGCATTTTTAGGCCTTTATTTGTATAGGACAGCTGAAGACATGAAAGAGCAGAGAGAGGCGGAATGACATGCAGCAAAGGGCCGCAGGGCGGAGTCCAACCTCTGGCTGCTGCGCCTCTATATATGGGCGCGCGCTCTACCAGGTGAGCTACCCAGGCACCCGAAGAGTTTATTTCTACTGCCAAAAAAAAACCTTAGAGAGATGTTAAAATTTCTTCCCATCCCATTTAGCTTTTCATTAACTGTAATGTTCAGTAGAAGTTGGTCACATTATTGCTTTAGTCACTTGCTGCAGTTGCCCATTAAACTACATGAAAGACTCAATTATCTCATTGGTTCCAAATAAGGATAAGGACCACTGTTTGCCAGACAAAAAACTCACAAGTGCCGTTCTCATACAAGTAATGCCTAACGGTTTGAAGATGAGCTCAAGGATCAAATGTCAAATGTATTTGCCTGTGCAGAAATAACACATTGGTGATTGCCTGTTGCCAATCTGGCTCAACAGTCTGCTGTGGCCTACATCATGTTTCCTTCAACAAGTTGCTTCCTCTGTCAGCAACAAGTTTGACTAACAAGCTACATGCTAATAATAGGAAACATAAGGAGGGGGGGGGGGGTGGATTGTATAGAAAGGCCAAGCTGCTTAACTTAAAAAAATAAATATTCAAGGAATAGGAGTGGGGTGTTATTTGCAGAACTGAAAAAAAGAGTTTATGTGCAAAATGTTTGACATTACATTGAAATAAGAAGTTTCTAGATATTATCCATCTGGTCATTTTTTTCCCAGCAGTTTCAGCATCAATTTCCACACCACCGATCTGCCATCCATCCATTTCTTTATCACCTTTCCACGTCTCCTTCCCTTTATACCTGAACCCATCTCTCTTCTCACTGTTGTGTTAGTCACCTTACTCCTTTTTCTTTCCTTCTACCTTTTTTCCCCTGTTTCTGCCAAGCTTGGCTTCATTAAAACACTAATGACTCCCATTATTGGAGCCACAGATCGATGTGGTTGGCGTTCACTTGAGCCTCTGCTAATAAGGTGTGATTAGTGTTGGTTTAATTCACTGAACCTCTGTGTATGTTTGTATGTGTGTGTCCTGCCATTACTCTGATCTTTTATTGATTTGCTGTTTGGCCAGCAGATGCCCAGATGGACTCCCTCCAAGGATGTCTGCCTCTCAAACAGACTATTTCAGAATCACAGGTAGTCTCGGTGGCAACTATAAAAACTGTAAACAGATAACAGATAGTTCAAAAACTATATTTTGTGTCATCCCCTGTCATCTCCATTTCTCTCTTTGTTTGTGTCTGTTTCTCTATATTCCAGTCCGTGTCTATGTTTTGCATTATCCCCACCAGTCTGCCTGTGGTTTCTGAAGTGTCTGGGAAGGCATGGTAGCCTGGACCTCCATGGCTGAAGCATCCCAAAGGTTATGAGGATGTCGACACAGCAAATCGCAGTTTGATGGTAATCCCATATGCTCCCAGCTGACCGGGACAGTCCACTCAGAGTATATATATTCTTAATAATTCTTTGTTTTTAACCTTGTTAAAGATGGCCCAGATGGTTGGATTTTGGCACATAAAACGTATCTGTCAGGGTGTGTTCAACTCCACTGGGAATATATCCCATCTTTATTGAGATATGAAAGGACCTATATCGGGATCAAAGATTTTGGCCATATCAGCCCATTGCTTAGCCTATTTGAAAGTGCAACCAGTTCAAATCTTCACACTTTTTTTTTTCTCTTTATATGTGATTTACACTGTAATTTAATGGTTGCACTTAAAAGTCAGACTTAACTGCTGTATTTCTACAGCAACATACTGAGAAATCACAGTTATTTCAGGCAAAGTTGGTGTAAAAGTAGTTCAACTTATAGCCAGTAATTCAATGTAAATGTACAGTCCAATATTTCACCATGTTGTGATTTGTCAAATATCAAAGTATACACTCTAACATTTATGTTGCTGAAAAGTACATAATCCACTTTAAAAAGGGGAGTTTATTCTTGAATAGTTACTGTCATAGCTACTTTTTAACGTGGCTTATTAAATTGTGTGTATAAGAAAATAAGATTGCATCCAAATGAATAAGTGTGGAGCTTCCTGGCTTTGAGCAGAAGTACCTACTTTCTCTGTTTGATGTTATCTCTTACAGACGGGCCTCTGAGGATTCCCCTCGGAGGGCTGCGGATGATATTGTTCTCTGTGGTTTGCATCTGCTGGTTTGATAATCCAGTGATTTCGCCGTCAGAGGGGGATTCTGGGAGCGCAAACACGCAACAACACACAAACTCCTGGACTGTGACGGCAGCCATTGTTCCTCCCAAACAATGTCTTCACTTTGATGTCTGTGATGCTTGGCTGGCCGAGGGGAGTTTTTTCAATCTGCTTTCGCACCCAGTTCCCTCTCTTTTCTCTTCAGCCTGCACTGCTGAGGAACCCATAAACTAAAAAAAAAAAATATATGTTATAAACAACTTTTATTCTCCACGTACAGTATATTATTATTTCATTTTATATCAAATTAATTTGTGGATTTTCTGATATAACTTTGTTTTTTACTAATTATTATGAATTAATTGCATAGACACATGCAGCACCAAGTTCATATTTGTATGGTTAATGTGAAAGATTTGAAGGGGAAACAACTGCATCATTTTTAATTCATAAAAACTGAACTGACTTAGACGCAATAAGTCTGGCGAGCCGATGAATTTTGGTGCTACATTTGTATCAATAAATCAAATTTGAAATATTGAATCTATTTATTTTTTCAAAATCCACAAACTTTCAGGCATTTTCAAAACTCCGGGACTATTAAAGTAAATTATAGCTTGAATACTAAAAAGGCTTTTTGAAGGAAAAGGCTACATTTTGAAACAATACAACAGTCAGTAAAAGGCTGCAAAAAAAACTAGAATTATCTAATAAGTCACACTTATACTGTATGTATGTGTGTATATATGCATTCTAATAAATAAATAAAATTGCCATTGATCTTATCTGTTGCACTCATATCACTGTATGTATGATGTGGCATATTGTGTGTTGTTTCTCACACAACAGACTGTTTTCTGTGTCCCTAAAATGCCATTAAAAGCCCCTTCAAAGGGTTAAGTCTAAAAAAGGGGCTTTGTCATTGTCTTGCTGCGGGGGCAACATGCTGGTTGAAGTCTTGATTGGCAGGTTCAATCCTCCAATGTGCTTTGGCACAAAAGGTGACAAGCAGAAAGGAAATTGGCTTTTGTCCCTGCCTCTCGGCTACTTAACCTGTGCCAGATTTCTCATTTATTAAAACTTAAAACTGTCCTGAAACTGACACAAACAAGCATACGCAAAATAAATACTGCGACATGGTTCATTGCCTTGGTCAGGTTTTAAATGTGTCTGTGAGCACTCCTTTTTATTGACATTTTTGGTGGGGTTTTAGAGTCGCTTTTTAAGTAGATTAGAATTCTTCCATTTGCTGCATTCATTGTTTCAATTTTTAGATACGAGTTAAATACATCTGCAGTACTTTTTAACTTTTAAGTCTCAGTACTCATGGAAGTTTAATATTGTTGCAAACGCTACCTTATCGTTTTTGTTTTCCTATTACTTTTTAATCATCTTTTATTATATTAATTTTCTGCTATGAATTGCCCTGCAGTTTTTTTTTTAAATTGGTTGCATTATTTTTATTGTTGAGAATTTGAGTTTAGTTTCATTTGACTCTTTAAATCCTATTGATGTGCCTTTTTATATTGTCTTTTACATTGCTCCTTAATGTATTTTACGTCTTGTGCAAATCACATGAATTCCCTTGCTGTTGAAAAGTGCTGTACAAATAAACGTTATTTTATGCCCTTAGTTTTATTTCGTAGCAACATTTGTGCACCCAGCAACAACAAGAAAAATCCAGACAATTTAGGAGATTTTTTTTTTTTAAGTGCCCATCAAAAAAGACAATGAGAGATAAAACGTCCACACAAATAAAACTTGGAAATGAAATCCCGCCAGAGGTGGATGCCCTGCGTTCCTCGGTGCTTGGCCTGTCCTGACTCTAAGCCAGTAGTTTTCTGCCCCCTTCTGGCAACTGTGGAGTGACCAGCTGATACAGTTGTGATAGACAAGAAATAAGAGCTTGTAATATAGGGGTGATGTCTTTTATCCAGCCACACAAGGCCAACAACCACCAATGCACACAGATTATTACATTTCCACAAAGGTATACAGATTCATGAGCACTTTATAATACAATGGATCCAAACCATCTAAAAAATAAAAAAAGGGAATTTCTCTCAACAACCCTAGAAATACATCCTAATATGAAGTATACATGAACAATAAAACGCCATATTCCTTCTTATTTGTCATACCGTTCTGCCAAGCTCAACATGATAAACTATTTAACCCTTTCCTAGCTTGCCTACCCAACTTTAAGCCTTACCAGTACAAGAATGAAGACACACACACACACACACACACACACACACACACACACACACACACACACACACACACACACACAACTAGGACTGTTTAGCAGAATGCCGAGTGCGATACAGTCCGGTAAAGATGCCACACGCAAAAAAAAAGTGAAACATTAGGTGTAGCATCATAATAAGAACCAAATCAGCCATTTCCCCCTCTGTCACCTCTGTTACTCCTCTGTTACTCTGGGAACCAACAAGGTAGTAGACTCTCCAACTACACCTCCCTCTCTCTCAGTCACTCCCTCCCTCTCTCTCGTCTCGACTCCATAACTTGTCACATTCCCCGTTCATTTCCATGACAGATGCTGACTTTGCCCCTCTGCCTTTCTCTGCCTCCCTCTCCATCTCTCTCGCTGTATTTCTCCCATTTATCTCTTCCATTTTTTCATCTTTTCTTTCGCCTGCTTCCTCACTTCTCTCAGTCCTTCTCTTGGGCTCTCTCTCTCCCTCTGCCCATTTCCCATCCTCCTTCTTCTCTACTTTTATTCTTTTGTCATTCCTTTCATTACCTTTCCCTGTATCCCCCCCCCCCTGTCTTGACCCCCATATCTCCTCACACTCCCCATTAATTTCCATAAAAGAGATGCTGACTTTGCACTCATTCAGTGTTGGGTGCTGAGGGTGGTGTGTGTGTGTGTGTGTGTGTGTGTGTGTGTGTGTGTGTGTGTGTGTGTGTGTGTGTGTGTGTGTGTGTGTGTGTGTGTGTGTGTGTGTGTGTGTGTGTGTGTGTGTGTGTGTGTGTGTGTATTTTAACTGGTGGATTTTTACAGGAGGAGACTCACAGGCCAAACTTGTATTGTGAATGATGGCTTCCTATTAAAGGAAGACTGTTATCATGATGGAAAGAGACAAACAGAGAGAGGTTGGGAGGAAAAGTAAGAGGTAATGAAGGCCATGAGAGAAGAGAGAGAGAGAGAGAGAGAGAGAGAGAGAGAAATAAAAAGAAAGGCGAGAGAAAGGTGAAGAAAGGAGGAAAGTGAGAGAACGAAGAAAGATAATAAAAGAGATGATGAAGAAAATAAATACAACAAGGGCTGGGGATGGAGAGCAGATAAAATAAAGAGAGAAAAGGGAGGAAAAGAGAGGGGCAGGTGGAGAATATTAGAGTGGCAGATGATGGAGAGGTGGAGATTGTGAGACAAAAGATGACAAAGGGAGAACAAAAAGAGAGAAAATGAGCTAGGTTG
The DNA here is from genome assembly GCF_010015445.1 of Perca fluviatilis. Taxonomy (NCBI): domain Eukaryota; kingdom Metazoa; phylum Chordata; class Actinopteri; order Perciformes; family Percidae; genus Perca; species Perca fluviatilis. Next base: position 6,310,926 of record NC_053135.1, on the reverse strand, counting down.
TTGTCCTTGTCAGGGCCCAAATAGAAACAGATGAAGAAGAAAAGAGATAGAAAGGCCACTGAGTTGTAACACACAACAGATTGGATCTGAACCTCTGCCGATCCAAGGATGCTTCAATAACATGTGGAGAGAAGTAGGGGAGAGGAGGAGTGGAGTTTTCTTTTGTTGCTATAACAAGGTCTGGAGACAACTACAGCTACAAAGAATACAAAGAAAAAGAACCGTCATTTTTGGAGGAAAAGATCCTTTTAATCTGCCTGTTAGTGCACAGACTGAAGTTTGACTGAAGTCCCCCATGCAGTACTGCTACACATAGTGTGTGTACTGGGGGTTGATATAACATTACTGCAGTACACCTCCCCTCAATAGCTCTGGGTGTAGTAGTTACAATGCTGTAAATCAATAAGCAGGACTAATGGCAATACTGAAATTTGATATGATTTTTGCATGAATGTGATGAAATACTTTGATTTGCCATTTCATTTTCTGCATTAGCCACACAAAACAAATGTGTGGCAGCTTGGAGTCACTATGGAGACTTAACTGGAGTGTGCTGCTCTGAAGGAGACACCTTCAGGCCTCGGACTTCTCGGATTAATCGTTTGGTTTATAAAATGTCAGAAAACAAGAGAGAATTGGACACCTGCAAGGCGATGCCTTACATTGCTTGTTGTTTGAACAAAGCCCAAAAAATTAATTACATGTGTTGTCCTATAAGAAAATGAAAAGCAGCACATTCGAAAGGCTGGAACCACTGATTTTTAGGCCTTTATGCTTTGAAAATGCAAAAATGAATTAAAAAAATAATAGTTTGCGTTGTTTCCAATTTTCATCTGTTTACAAGTCAGGTTCAACCTTGCGTGTATTTTTTTACTAGATCTGACTGGGTCCTCACAGCCGGGCGGTGGCCCAGCGACGGACGGGTCATACTGTTTTTGTTGTTGCGGCGTGCAAGCAGGAGGGTAAACAAATCCAGTTTTAATAAGGGCTTGTAGCTCATAATCCTCAGTCGCCAGCAGGTGAGGGCCAACATATGGGGCGAGACCACGACGAACGGACAGCACGAACACACACGCACACAGCCATACACACACACGCACACAGCCGCACACACACCCACACACACACTCACACACACACACAGCAGCTGTCACTTGTTTTCCGAGGCAAGACCGATCCAACAGGAACACCGTGGGTCTTGGGGAGCTTCGCCAAGAGAGGAAGGAAGGGAAAAGGGGGGGTTGGGAGGGTCCTGTATATTAATGCAAATGACAGAAGGTGAAGAAGGAAAGGATTTTACTTTTTCCAATTCAAGTCCATTTGTTTCCTGCCACCATTACATTTTCTAATACAAGCTGATATTTTACACTAAAGTACTCCATGGCTATTATAATTGGACATGAAGTGAAGTAATAGTACAATATTCTACTGTGTGGGAGTGCACAGTGCGTTTTAGTTTGACTAATTTACCACTTTGCTGTTTTGTAAGCATAATGCGTTTGACTAGTGGGACTTGTTCATGGTTACTTTGCCCTAGTGTGCTTTATGGCGATAAAATGCTCTCAGCTATGAGAAAAAAAAAAAAAAAAAAAAAATCAATTTCCCCCCTGACCGATTTGGTTACACAGAGCATGAACACAGTCTAGCTGGCTGTTGTCTTGGTTTTAGCTAACAAACATACTTCTTTTTTTTTTTTTTTGCTGTTCTTGTGGCTTATTCCATACAATCCAGAGAGGTTTTCATAAATCATAAAGGTTGTTTACACAGCCCATAGAGGTTCAATCTTTCTTAGTTTAAACAAGAAAAACAAGCCAAAACTGAGGTTTTAATGATTTTATGTCACACAGTGTGCGTTTGTCCTCTCCTCCACTGTAACAGAAAATGGCTACAGGAGCCATGCCGTCTGGTTTACATCTCTGCTTTCTCTATCCTTTTCTTGCTTTCTCATACTGTCTGTCATCACTTCCTTTTTTTCTCCTCCCCAGTTTGTTTCTTCCCTGTTTTTGGTCGACTCTCTACAGTATCTCCGTCTGCCTTCTCTTTGTCTGCCTCTCCTCTCCTCCATCGCGACCCATTCCTGCTCCTTATGAACTGTGAAAAATGATTGTCTGCAGGATGAAGTGGACAGAATTCGCCGGCGTAATGGCCTGACAAAATGAATCGCGGCCATCCTCGCCATTCATCACCGCTCCGAGGCGACTGCGGTTAAGATCTGTGAAGGTGCTGGCTTATTGATTACTAGTTGTAACTACAAAGTGTCTGATTCAGTGTTTGTAGCATGGCAGGGTGGGGGTTTGGGGAAGGTGGTTGGTGGTGGGTGGAAGGGAATGCAGGCGGCTGTAGCGCTCTCAGAAATCCTCTTTTGATAGATTTTAAATAGTGAAATATTGATTTCCATCCGGTCCAAGGCCTGGCCGAGCAGGCCGCAGCCATTTGTCGGAGGTATAACGGCGGACACCCAGTTCGGCTGGCCACCATCAGTCATTCTGACACACGGAAAAATGAGAAAGGAAGGAAGAAAGGGGGGGGGAAAAAGAGAGGAGGTAGGTATAGAGAAAGAGAAATAAATCAGCAGTTCAACACTTTACCTTCATATAATTCGGGATGAATCTCTCTGTTATATGGGAACACATCCTGGTTAAAGCACAAACTGGATTACATCACTTATGAATATTCTGGATGTTGTTTAAAGCGCTGACTTTTAAATAATTAGAATAACAACAACGCCGACAAAAATACAGCGCACGATAACATCCACACTAGGGCTGCACAACTGTATCGAAATCGCAATATGGACTAGTGCAATATCTAAAACACAAGAGGGGGGAGCAATATTTGTTAAAAGGCTAAATGTGTGTCAAAGCATTCTGAATGAAGTATTGTGGTGCTGGAGAGATGTCCCAGCCTACAAATCCTATCCTACAGACTAAAGAAAAATTCTCTTTGGTACAGATCCTCGCAAAAATCACATTATGATCATTTGAATTTTAATATTTTTCAATGAAAATGAGAATAATGATAGAAAAATGAACATCCCCTCCAATATCGTGAATCATATCGCAATCACAATATCAGTCAAGATAATCGCAATTAGATATTTTCCTCATATCGTGCAGCGTTAATGCACACCTTCCAAACTTTCCTCATGATCTTGTATTTGGTGAGAGTACTGGGAGTGTGGAGCGACTGTACGAGCTGGATAATGACCTACTAAAAAAAAGGTGATTATTGCTCTAACTTGTTGTCCACAGAGGCAACAAAAATGCAGGCAGGTAGCATTAATCTAAATTAAAGACATTGGAGAACGCTTTTCTGCTGATTCACACTCGTTTAAGGCCGCGTGTTGTTCTGCTGATAAGCTTGAATTAATGGTAGTTTTTAATGCTGCGCTACAAGAGGGAGGTCTCACACATGCAGAGAGATAATTATGATTACAACTGCATGAAAAGGGACAAATCCAGATGTGGAAACACTACAGATTTTTGGACTTTTGCACCACAAACTCAACATTTTCCTAATCAGAATACAGTCACGTACTCGGAAGGAAGGCACCATATATACATGTGTGTGGAAAGCAGAAAATATGCTTGAGCTCAATAAACAAGTACAAATATTGTATCATGGAGGAATAGGCAGACGGATACGATACACAGTGGGGTTCAACGTTAAGGTTCACGCCCGGTCGGGCAAGTGGAAAAGTTGGCCCCTGTTCAAATAGTTTTTTTATAAGTGGTTATCAAATAACGACAGAGACTCAAGTAAAATGTTATATTGGGTTGTTTCATCAACATCCTCAAGACACACTACATCCTCTACTGCACTACTTACATGATGCATATTCTGAAATTCATTTGTAAAAAACTAAAACACTGCAAAACAGCAGCAACTACTTGATGGGTACCTAAATGAGAAGGGTCAAGGTAGGGCTGCACTCACTGAATAATTTATCGAAATCGCAATATGAACTAGTTCAATATCCAAATCGCAGGGGGGCGCAATATTTGATAAAAGGCTAAATATATGTCAAACCATTTTAAAATAAAGTATTGTGGTGCTGCAGAGACTCCCGGCCTACAAATTGTATCCTACAGACTAAAGAAAAAAAAAATCTTTCTTTGGAACAGATCCTCACAAAAACAAACCCCCCAAAAAAAAAAATCAGATCATCAATCATTTATATTTATCAATGAAAATGAGAATAATGATACAAAAATGATCATTCCCTCAAATATCGTGAATCATATCGCCATCGCAATATCAGTCAAAATAATCACAATTATATTTTTATATATTATATTTCGTGCAGCCCTAGGTCAAGGGCTGAACTGAGGTATTATGGGTACTTTTCTGGATTTCATCATTTTTGAAATAAAAAAAAAAAAGACAAAATACTAGAATTAGTTAATGCATATGTACATTGGCCCACTTGTGTGATGTGAATGGGAAAACTTTTTTTTTTTTTTTTTACCTTTTATTAAATCTTGGATAAACTTACTGTACTGTACATTACATGTATTCTTATGCTGATAGCATCGCAGTGGGAACACTTGTTCCATTTCATATTTTATTGTTGTTTTGCACATAAAGGGTTACGTGTTGACTATCGTCATCTTATGTTTTTTACCATTTCTTTTATGTCTCTACCTAGTTACTGTATGTTTTATGTGATCTTACCAAAGATCAGCTATGTTGGAATGGCAATAAAGCATTGAATCTTACTGAAAACTTACTGAAAACATATTAGACCAAAATATGAATCAGAGTGGAGGCAACAGTATATTCTAAATATACAGTACAGGCCAAAAGTTTGGACACACCTTCTCATTCAATGTGTTTCTTTATTTTCATAACTATTTACATTGTAGATTCTCACTGAAGGCATCAAAACTATGAATGAACACATATGGAATTATGTACTTAACAAAAAAGTGTGAAATAACTGAAAACATGTCTTATATTTTAGATTCTTCAAAGTAGCCACCCTTTGCTTTTTTTGATAGCGCTGCAAACCCTTGGTGTTCTCTCAATGAGCTTCATGAGGTAGTCACCTGAAATGGTTTTACCTTCACAGGTGTGCTTTGTCAGGGTTAATTAGTGGATTTTTTCCCCTTATTAATAAAAAAGCAAAGGGTGGCTACTTTGAAGAATCTCAAATATAAGACATGTTTTCAGTTATTTCACACTTTTTTGTTAAGTACATAATTCCATATGTGTTCATTCATAGTTTTGATGCCTTCAGTGAGAATCTACAATGTAAATAAAAAGGAAACGCATTGAATGAGAAGGTGTGTCCAAACTTTTGGCCTGTACTGTATATTATAGTATTTTAAAATATTCAAACATGAATGTATTTTCACATGATATCATATTCTGTATTTTTACCAACAAAGAAATGCTTTTGCTTATTTAAAGAAAACCTTTGTGCTATCGAGGAAATTCAGTTCATTCCAATTTTGCAATTCAATCATACATCATAATTTAGTCCAAAAAAAACCTGCCGAGTGTAATGCAATGTTTTGGTCCTGAGAAAAAAAATGGAATTAGGTCGAGAGCAGGTGGTGACTGCCACCCACGCACCCTCCACATGTAACACACACACACATAAACACAACACACACACACACACGCAGCACAGAGGAAGCTCAGTCCTGGTGGGAGGTCTGAGGTCTGGCCCTCCACATTCCACAGACAAGTGTCTAGCACCTGCTAGGCCTCAGTCAGCCTTTACTGGCCAACAGATTAGGACGGGCGGACACACTCCAAATCTGTTTACTTTACAGTCTGTCTATTTGGGTGTGTGAGAGAGAGAGAGAAAGAAAGAGAAAGAGAAAGAGAAAGAGAAAGACAGAGATAGAGTGAGACGATCCAAATCCATTTTCAAGTTATTACTGTATGTGACAAAAAAAAAAGGTCAGACTTTTACAGTGTGTGCAAACAGCTCTAATATGGTTTTCATTGTACCAAAAAAAGGCTGAAAAACAAACACTGACATTAAAAAAAAACAACATAACACAATACAAATGCCTCAAGAAAAAAGGCTAACAAAATGACACTTTGTCTGTCTGTTAGAGCTCTATACATTTTTTGGGGGCATTAAAGACTCACCAAGATTGGATATCAAACACTGCACGCACACAGTACTGCACAAACAGTAGACATGCACACACACCTTCAGCAGCCCATGTCTGACAGGTGCACATGTCAGTGGTTAGTTCAACCTGGATCAGAGCATTTGGTCTCACTCTGTAGCAGACAGGCCCCTAGGGAGTGTGTGTGTGTGTCTGTGTGTCTGTGTGTGTGTGTGTGTGTGTGTGTGTGTGTGTGTGTGTGTGTGTGTGTGTGTGTGTGTGTGTAACCCAAGGGCCCGATGCTCAGTACCCAGACACTACCCATATTGTTTTCTTCAGTGGAGCTAGAAAAAGGGAAGCTGATTTACAGAGCTGTCTGGCACTGGAGCACACGGATGCATGACTGACTCGGCCTAATGGAGTTTTCAGCTTTGGATTTACACTTCTCCGTCTCTGAGAGGAGCATAAGCACAATCGGGCTTCTGCACGTCTCTGTGGCAGCTATGTTAGCGCCGTGATCTCGTCCTGCAATTGTTACTAACCTTTTGCTTCATTGCCAGTCCCACCTCAGCGCCTCCTTCCTCATGCCATGTTTTGAGCGTGTCAGAGGTTACGGATTCCCAGACTGGACATTTTCTTTTTTTATTATTTTTGCGGTAATAAATGCCCCTGAGTCAGACTTTATCTTCGTTTTCCACCAAATTTCTTTTACATAATTGCGCCCTTACAATTGTACATATTTAACAAAATGCACGCTAACGCATACAAAAAGCTATGATGCCTTGATCTAAAATCAATTAATGATTCAAATTTGACTAAACTCAGGATTTTACGAAATACAACAAAGAGCACGTACAGTAGCCTACATCTACTGTATACTTTCAATTTACACGTGTACATTGAGGTTAAAAAGCTTCATAATTTTCAAACTTATTTACGCTTATTGTGTGGATGCAAACCATGAAAAGCCCAAACCTAAAAATATTTAATTTTCTGTCATAGAAGACTAAAACAACCTCCAAATTTACACATTTGAAAAGCTGGAGCAAGCGTTGGCATTTGTTTGTTTTTGTAAATGGCATAAACAATCATCCAAATTGTTTGCAGATTACTGACTAATTGCTCTAATATTAGGTTTTCCAGGGGGGAAAAAAACTAAAAAAAAGAAGCATATCACAGCATGTTACTAACATTTATGATGAACAATGTTTTAGCTTCCTCCGAAAAAAAGAAGAGCAGAGGTTATAAAGTGTTCACAAATCTGTCAAAAAGAAGAGGTTTCACACTTGTCTTTCCTCAGCACGTCGTGGGCAAACCACAGCCCTCTTCTGAATGAACCGTCATTACGCTGGGACCCAGACCCCCACAGCTGATCATGCTGGGAATCCAACATTAACGTGTTAACGGGACCTAAATCGCTTTTTGTCTGTGTCGGATTGCTGGACTGCCATCAGGGCAGGACTGTGTAAGTGCGTGCAGCTGCCCACAAACGCTGGCTTCAACAAATTACCCATTTCACAGCTCACAAAGCATTAAGCATCCAAACTATGTGAACAAATCCATTCCTGTGCTTTTGGAAGGAAACCAACTCACATGTGAATGTAATATTTCTATCAGCAGACCTGATGCTACGGGTCCAGTTCTTTATTTTGGTCTTAAGATTGTTGGCAGCTATTTAAATAATACTGTATGTCATTATGATGTCTGTCTGTATGATGATGGGTGAGAAAAGGGTGTTTTTGCTGTTTGCTACAAATATGTTTTTCAAAGTTTCGGTTTGCATTTGCACTTTTTATTTGAAACAAACTACCATTCGAAGGTTGTACCCTTTGCTTGTCACTCAAGTGAGGCAGCGGACGGCACCGTGAATAAATGGACCGTGGTCAGACCGGAACTTTACTCCTGCTGAGGCAGAGGCCAGGTGGGACAGGAAAGAGTTAAGGGTTAGGGTTGTAAGCATACACTGGGCGAGCGGACTTCTCAAGTAAGTCTCCAGTCTTGGCTATAAAGTCCAAAGTCAAGACCAACAAGTAGGGCAGTGCGATATGGCCAAATCAAATATCACGATATTTTTGACCAAATAGCTCGATATCGATACCGCAACGATATTGTAGTGTTGACTATTGGTGCTTTCACAAAATATTTACACAATGAAATGTTTGATAAATAATCATCAGTAATGTGGATATAATGACTAAGTGGGTAAAGGCAAATAATAGAACAGTTACAACAGTCTGGTAAATTGAGAAAATGACATCACTTTACTGTAATCCAGCCTTTAAAACCAGGAAAAGACAACACTTATGCCATATTACCAAATTACGATATCCCAAATCTAAGACAATATGTAGTCTCATATCACGATATCGATATAATATCGATATATTGCCCATCTCTACCAACAAGTCCCAAGTCTAGTCCAAGTTCCATCTTTGATTCGAACGTCCCATTCTGACACTTTGAACTAGGGCTGGGTGAGATGGAGAAAATCAAATATCACAATATTCTTGAACAAATACCTCGATGTCGATATTTCGACGATATTGTAGGGTGCTGGTGCTTTCACAATGAGATTTTAAATAAATAATAATCAGTAATGTCGATATAATGGCTGAGTGGGTAAAAGCAAATTAAGTTCAGAAAATGACATCACTTTCCTGTGATGCAGCCTTCACAACCAGGAAAGGACAACACTTATGCCATATTAGGATATTACGGTATCCAAAATCTAAGACCATATCTAGTCTCATATCACGATATCAATATAATACGGATATATTGTCCAGCTCTACTTTGAATGTTGAATTACAACATTCAGTCACAACCACACTATAACGAATATGCTAAAGGGAGTTTTGGTTCCAAATTAAGTGCCTGGGTTTAATCCTGTGGCTATTTATTTGGTCATGAAAGGCCCAAAAAGTAAAGAAACGAATCGGAAATCTACCTTGTATCTGCAGGAAAAGCCCAACCATTCAGTGAGTGAGGTGAGTGAGTAGACTCAAGGACCAGCCCTGGACTGTGTGAGAGCAGACCATCAGCATGGGCTCTGATCCAGACTTGCTTTATTATCTCCTCATTTTGGAGCGACTGTCAGGGGACCTTGAAGCATTTATGCCAAAAAGAACTGTAATAGCTCCCATTGTAACAGTGTCGGTCCAGCATCAACTGTTGGCAGTGGCTAATGAATGCTATATAAACTGGAAAACTGAGTTCCTTAATCCACTTACACATTTCTTTAGATTCTATGGTGCAGTAAGCCTATTAGGCCATAGAGCTGTGGCCAATCGTGCAATAAGTGTTGAAAGTAACAGCGGTGGGAGACTGAGGAGAAAGGAACAACTGTGGCACAACTGTCGTCTGAAAGTATGTAACGTGTGATCAAATCATGCAGAATACAAGCCGCAAAAAAGAAAGAAAAACTTGAGAAAGAAATCAAACTGATTTCTTCATTGCCCATAGCCATATAGCAGTAAGCTCGGATTTGTCTTGAGGGATCTTTCTACAACATTTATTGAGAAAAAAAAACAAAAAACGAGAGACCAAGGGAGACAGAAAGAGACTGAGAAGGATCAAGGTCTCTCCCTATAATTACAAAGATAGCACGGTCGCACTCTCTCCCCAGCGGAGCCGGCGAGGCGTCACTCCCCGTCCCTTCATATTGTATAAAGACTGTTCTATCAGCCCAGGAACGGCATCATTGCTTGTAAATTAATTTGGGGTTCCTGTCAGTCGGGGCCTTCTCCTCTCTTATCTGGCGGTGTAATATGGGAAGCTGAGAGGCTAGGGAGATACTGCTGAGAGCGCTGGAGGAGCGGAGGGGAGGGTAGAGGGGACGGGGAGGGGGAGGGGGGCGGTGGAACTGAGTATTAAAGAGAAGAGAGATAGATAGGAGGAAAGAGAGAGGCAGGGACAAAACAAGAGAGGCGAGTGAGAGAAGCGAAGGAGCCCCTGCTGGATGTCAAGGAGCAGATTCAAGGAAGTACCTGACTCAGTGATAAGTGAATATGGTCTGGTATCCTATTTTACACACACACACACACACACACACACACACACACACACACACACACACACACACACACACACACACACACACACACACACACACACACACACACACACACACACACACACACACACACACACACACACACACACACACACACACACACACACACACACACACTCTAAGCTAAGCTATTTGTCATCCAGACTGGACTCTACACCGAGAGGCCTTCACCTATCAGCACTATTTGTCCCCGTGTCACAGCAGCCCGCAGATAAATCTTCTCCTGAGGATCCTTGTTTAAATCCACCCCCTATTACCAAAGGTCCAGCCCTCTCATATCCACATCTGCTCAACACACACACACACACACACACACACACACACACACACACACACACACACACACACACACACACACACACACACACACACACACACACACACACACACACACACACACACACACACACACACACACACACACACACACACACACACACACCTCTGACCCCTTCAGTTGTTTCTAATTAACCCCTCACACACTGTATGTCGCCTCAATTCCCTAATGGCAATAAATAGGCCTGACTACAATCCCATTAGTGGCCGGAGTCATGATGGCGAATTAGGAGAACATTGACTGAATGCTGGGACGGCACGGAGGCTGAGCTCATTCACGTACAATCTGAGCACTGTTACTTAGTGACAGTATGTACCGAAAGGGTTTATTTGCAGAAATTGTCCTCTTTGTCACATAATTATAAACAACATCTATTTTTGAACATTCTTGCATCACAGGCCGTGTTAATATATTAGGGTTTGTGATGAGGAGATTATGTTGGACAGAAACCATTGTGGGTGGCTAAACAACGAGGAGGCATAATGCAAAGACAGCTTCTGGTTAATAGAGAGGCGTTACATCTGGCAGGCTTTCATTTTGCTAATTTCAAACCCTCTGCATTGTTTTATTCTAGTAAAGTCAAAGGGTGTAGACTGTTTCAGGAAATTCATAACAGCGCCATTCATTTTAGAGAACATATGATACATAACAATACTCAACATTATGTACAATAATTACAATTAGCTCCACATTCACAACCTAAAAATGCTGCTTACATGTCCATGCATTAACAATAATACTTGAATAATATCTATTCTGACTGAGGCCATTTGGCGTGATGAGTACTTTTGAGAATGCAAGTAAATCATGATTTTAGGATCAGGACTATTACGTGATGGAGTATATTTACACTGCAGTTTTTACTCAAGAAAAAAGTTCTCAATACCTCTTCCAACCCTGCCAATTACATAGGAGAAGATTTATGGGGTGCAACACCAACAACTACAACAACAATTAGCCTAGGATAAAATCAGCAGAGCTTGTATTAAATGAGACTGCATAATTCAATTAGTTATCCACTGCTGCTGTGTGGGCACTTTGCTTTAGGACAAACATTTTAGCAAATATACTGTAACTTTTCAGCGTAAATGCACTGTATGAGTATTCATGTGAATCTGTGTGATCAGTCAGTCCATTGCTATCAAAAGTTTAAAAAAAAAATTAAAAAAAATGCTGTTTTCCACCATAATACATTGTAGGGAAGCTAATAATGTACTGTTAACTGTAACAGTGTCTGTAAAAGTATTATAGGGCATCACTTCATGATGTTATTGTAAGTGTAAAATCCTTCATTTCAACCAGGAGGTACAAGTAATTACATTCATTTGTGTGCAAACAATAATTATGTTTTTTACACTGCATTTCCACATTAAACAAAACATATCTTCTTTTTCAAGAAAAGCATTGTATTATTTCAAGCATGTACACAAGGCAACAATGAGAAAAGAACAAGCCTGGAATTTGGGCATACTACATCTTGAGATATTTGGCACACCTCCAAAATGGCAAAAACAACAGAGGCTTTTTAAGCAAATGAACAATAAGACATGCATCATCTATTGTGGCCCATTCTGCATGGTTGGAACTAAATCCACAAGAGAAATGGGTTCATGTCCAAAAGCTTGGGAGTGCGGAGGTTACAACAGGATTGTTCTAACACTCCTGATGGATAAATCCTGCCCTATTTATTCCTCCAAAAAATGCATTTTTGAGTACACTTTTAAGTTAATCATCCAGTAGTTACTGTAGGGACAGAGTATCAAGCAACTCACATGCAAATAATATAATTTGCTGTTAATTTTATTCAGTGGGTTATGTCATTTTTGATAATTGCCTTTTGTTGTTCTCCTAACAACTGTTAGACATTATAGAAAATAAAAAGAAATGAAAGCAGACAATTATAAAAAATTATTAAAAAAAATTATAAAAAATAAAGGATAAAATAATATTTTTTTTTGCATTTGCTGGGCCAGCAGGCTGATAAAACAGATGCAAGCCTCTTGATTTCTTGGGATTGTTTGGTATCTAGTGCCACCTGGTGGTTTCCAGCAAACACAGATGCACACACATACAGTATGTACAATACAGAAAAAGGCCTGCAGTTTGCTCTAATAAATGTATTTTCTGAGTGTTTTTCTGCATGTATTATTTTTTCATAAAGTGGCAATGCTTTCAACTGTGTCGTCATTTAAGATTTAAGACTTAAAGACCATTTTATACCTGTACTAACAACTGTAGTAGGTGTGATCCCTCATTAAAAACTGTACTTTTAAAAACTGTGAGTGTTGATTAGAGCCACTGACAATGTTGCTATACAATAAGCTTTTCCAATTTTCACTTTGCCAATTTCTTACTTTATCAAATATTCTACTGGCAAATTAAAAGCTGACAATAAAGGATGGCAGGGGGACAGAACATTGAGTCAGAGCAAAAGGCTTTTCTGTGCAAAATTATAATGAATTTCTCTGGTATTCTGGAGGCTACCCTCTACTACTGGGAGACCTGCAGGGCTACACTTTAACATGTCAGTCTTGTTTGATCTGCACTTCAATGGGCATGTATAGATGTTTGCATTAGTCTAAGAGTGCACATATGCATGTGTGTGTACACACACTTGTCCACCATACAGTTAGCGATGCAAGACACAAATTAATCTTCCTGCGTGCAACAGAGTATAAATCACTTGTACATAATTAGCAGGGGCGAGGTTATGACTGACACTGAATTTCATCTTAATTACAGAAGGGAAATGTGTTCCATTAGTTTTATGGGGTTTGCATGAACACATCTCAAATGAGTTAATCACACCTGTCATTGTTCTAGTAAATATTCACAACAACTGAACGGTCACTTAATTTTTTTTTTTTTATGGCAACTTCTGATTTTAATAATTAGCATGCATTGTTTTGCATAAAATGAATGTAATGTTTAGCTGACTATTGATAGCATGTTGGGCAGCATGTGCTATGGTGGTTGAGGCATGGTTCAATCACGGGGCCCAGCTGGGGCCAGCTGTTCTTTTAGAGGGGCCACTTAAATTATATCACAAACTAAGCATTCATTTCAGCAGTGGAGAGGTTCAAAGACCTAGTCAGATAGTACTGTAGGTCATCAGAATAAGCTATAAAGTAGAACCAAGTGGCATTTCACCAACAAAGCAATCATTGCATGTACTAAATACATGGCTTACCCAGTCCTATATTCTTGGCATACAAAAGATTGACAACAAGGCCAACAGTATTCCAGTTATTAAAACTAATGACTCATTATAGCACAGCTTAAGAACAAATTCTCACAAGCAGCTACTGGACCATCTGCACAGGCTCGTTCACACATCACACAGTGATGCAAATGCAAAACAATCAATAAATCCAAATTATTTAAAGCATCGGCGCGCTGATAGCAGCAACAACACACCAGCTTCGGTACAATACATAATATAACCTTCATAATTTCAACAACACAGCAGCAAGGAGTTAAATGTGAACAGACAGCCACAGAGAGATTGAGCCATCAGGAAACATAACAGCTAGCAAAGACACAGATACAGAAACACAGCGTAACAGAAACAAAGTGTAACGTTATCTGACTCACGTTTTTGACGTCCATTCGGCTTTCTTTCAATTAGACGAAGTTTCCATGGCATGTCATGTCATGTCATGTCCCACTCCAGTTGTTAGTTGTCATATAGTTTGTTGGTTGACAACGTCCTTATCTTCTCTGTCCATCGCTGCTAGCTTGACGTTACGTTGGTGTTAACGTTACAAACCGTGGTAACGTTAGCTGATATTATTAGCAACAATTTGACTCTGCCCAGTCTGTAGTTTCATTAAATAATATTGATAAATGTCCATTGTTTGTTGAAAGGCCAGTGTGTGGCTGGCTTCGCATTTCACTTCAGGGTTTGTTTTACAGATACGTGCATTCATAATTTTACAGTGACACGAGACCATTGGGTTAATATACAGTCTATGGTTTGAACTAGCTAAACTTTTTAATGATACTTGTTTTAATGGTTTTAATCAGCTTCGACTTCTGTGAGGGTGCAATGCCGTCTTTAACCGCATAGTGGGCTGCATAAACCAGCTTTTACAACTCGGGGGGCGCTGTTTCGTCCAGCGGAATGTGAAATATATTAAAAAAATATATAAAAAAAAAGTTTGATTCAACTCAATGGCAGTTTTTAGACTGACGTAGCTAGGTGATTTTGCTTCTGAAGTGAAAAAAAAATGTTTTAAATATATTTCAATGTAGTAACAAAACTGTCTATGGTCAACATTCAAGCAACTAATAATTTTGGCAATACGAATTTTATTTTGAAAGTATTAACAGGACGTTTGTATTTCTCGAGCTGTAGCTAAGCCAATCGCACTAGTACAACGAACCATGTTTCATTACAAACATTGGCTGGGTGAAGGAGTTCCAAGCGTTCCCAGTCGTCTTTTCATTTTACCGATTGACATTAAAGTAAGAAATACATGTCATTATACTAAGTGTTCGAGTGGTTAAGGTTATGATAGTCGATTGGTCAGGGGATAGGACCTGTACAAATGGGGTTACGTTACGGGGAATTTGGGATACTAAACTGCACGTATAGCTACCGCTAAGTTTTATCTAGCCAGTTCTGCAACCGCCTGGTTTTAGCTAGCGTAGATAAAGCATAAAAGCTTCAGATCGCTTCAATTCACGTCAGATGATAGCTAACGTTAGGCTAACGTTCAGCAGCAGGAGAGATCATTGATATCTAGGAGGAGAGATGATGTTACGTTGACCTGGCACCACAGATAGTCACCCTATTAACTACTGATATATATAGTAACGTTAGGTTACATTAGCTTGGCACCCGGTTAGGTTACTGTCCCTTGCAGGGCTATTAACTTGTTAGATTGCATCATTTTGTAATTATACAGGTCAATGTTGTGGTGTTGGGATTAGGCAAGACTTGAATTACATATATAACGTATATATGTGTATATATAAAGAGTACACACATGTGCTTTATATCGGATAAACATCTAGAATGACACCTTCATGCTCTAAGCTCAGCCACCTAAATTGCCCTTGACAACACAAGTGCGTTTAGTAATAGTAATGTAACTTAACTGTTGTGCACCATGGTAGTAGATGCACTCACAGTATTGTATAGTACTTCTGATAAGGACACCGGTCAATGTTGCTGTTAATGCATGCTTTTGTTTATAGGAGGTGGATGATGCTGGTGATGCAGTTGCTGAGGGGTACAGTGAAGCATGCTGGGAGCAGTGCCCAGTGCAGTGCTAAGCGATTAAGCTCAGCAGTAGGTGGGATCAGCACATCCTCACATCAGTCCTGCACTGATACTGACCACCCCAAAGTCCTCATCACTGGTTGGTTTTTGCACTACGCATTGTCTGGGTTACTAATATAGCATTTTGTTTTTCAGGCACTGACATTTGATCTCTATCGAAACTCATTTGTTTCGTTTCTTTTGACCGTTACAGGAGGGCTTGGACAGCTAGGGGTGGGGCTCGCCAAGTTGCTGAGGTACAGAGTTCACACAACCTCCTATTTCAATTATTTATCTATTTCCAAAGGTGGAATAGTTGTTTTGTATTGGAGTTTAGAAGCAAGTTCTTCTTACCCTCAGAAGGGTAGAAGCCTGTTGGCCAGACTGAATAATCTGGAATGTGATCAGTAGCTCAAAAATGCTGTGAAAACAGTTATTATAAATGTTTCAGAGTGCCAAATGAAATCTTCTCTTCAGGGTTAATTGGTCCATGTCCCTATGATTTCAGTTCCCAGAACTGACTGTATTGATGTTTCACCCTCAGGAGACAATTTGGAAAAAACAATGTGATCCTGTCTGACATCAGGAAACCTCCCAACCATGTCTACCATAATGGTGTGTATTTTTGTATATCCTCCTCTGTGGAATTCAATGTCAATTTAATTTTGTGTCTGTGCTATGTTTAAGCCCCTGTACAAATCAATACAATACCTGACTGATGTTCACTTGCCAAAAACACCAGTCAGGTTTTTTTATTAGGCTGTGTTCAAGTGAATTTGTTTCCTTTTTAGGGGTTTCATTCTCATTTGGGCCAAGCAAATATAAAATATATGCGCCTAAAGCTACGCTCTTGGGGTAAAAGTGTCTACAAAGACGGCAACTTTTTGCGTACATGTGTCCTCCACAGGTCCATTCATCTTCTCAGACATCCTGGACTTTAAGAACCTCCGGGAGATTGTGGTGAACAACAACATCAGCTGGCTAGTTCACTATTCAGCTGTGCTGTCCGCTGTGGGAGAGAACAACGTCGCTCTGGCCAAAGAGGTCAACATCACGGGTAGATGTACATACATTTCTGTAATATTTATATTACTGTGGAACTACTGAAGATAAGACACTCTTTTTTTTCAGATTTGAAGGGTATGTTACAACAGCATTTAGAGTCATCTTAACACAGACACTTATGCACAGCCTCTCTCTCTTTGTAGGTCTCCATAACATATTAGACATAGCAACCGAACATGGTCTGCGTGTGTTTGTCCCCAGCACGATGGAGGCCTTCGGTCCATCCTCATCCAGTGACCCCACCCCTGAGCTGTGTGTGCAGAGACCACGCACCATCTACGGTGTCTCCAAGGTCCACGCAGAGCTGATGGGTGAGGTGAGACACACACACAAACACACACACACACAGATTCTGACAGACACAGATATACAGATTCTGACAGACACACACACAGATTCTGACAGACACACACAAAGACATCCAAGTTTCTATATACATTCCTACATTTTGTTCGTCAGTGTTTTATCACAGACCCCTGTAAAGCCCTGTGTTTTGCCTGTCCCTCTTTGTCAGTACTACCACCACAGGTTTGGGCTGGATTTCCGCTGTCTCAGGTATCCAGGCATCATCTCAGCTGACTCCCAGCCTGGAGGAGGAACCACAGGTGAGCAGGTCTGAGGAAGAAGTGTTTAGGTGTAACCCCAACCTTTTGGGTCTAAGGTACAACCCACAGCCCAGTCGATTGAACTCACGTATCCCGTCATCGATTCCCAATGTATGTTCCAAATGTAAAACGCTTATATAAATTATATAAAAGTGGATATTGTTCATTTTTACAATAATACAATGGAACTGTCCGTGTTAAGGTCGGTTTGGTCTGGAATCGTACTAATCCTAACCGACTAGGCTACTACTGCTCTCAGCAAAGCTGAATGTTTGAACCATTAGTCCATTACCATTACTTTTAGCTAACTATTATAACCGTTTCTTCACTACTTTTAGCTAATCATTGAACTGTTAAGTCATTACGTTTGGATACCTGTTTAAACTTCTGTGCTCTCTTGCTGACTAGTTTTCACACACTCTTACATAACTGCAACATGCCGTGTTCAGGTGTTACAGCTGACTTAATGTTAATATGTGGATTATATATTCTTTTAATCAAGTCATAATTTCAATTTTTTTCAAATTCATTGATCTACTCACTAATCATTCCAAGTTATCCCTGGCGACTGCAGAAGTACCCCCCTAGGCTACATTTACATTGCTACGTTGTGGTTAAAAAACAAATATCTTTTGCTACGTTTACACCTCGCATTCACACTACTTGGCGTTTCAGAACCCCTAATGAATTTTTTTGAAAACACTTCTGACCCCGTTTTGGTTTGCAATCTGCAGGGTCGTGTTAAAGGTCCCATGACATGGTGCTCTTTGGATGCTTTTATATAGGCTAGGCCTTAGTGGTCCGCTAATACTGTATCTGAAGTCTCTTTCCCGAAATTCAGCCTTGGTGCAGAATTACAGCCACTAGAGCCAGTCCCACAATGAGCTTTCCTTAGGATGTGCCATTTCTGTGTCTGTAGCTATTGAGGAGGAGAGAGGGGGGGCAAGGTGGAGGGTGGGGGTGTGGCCTTGACCAACTGCCACTTTGCTCGTTTGAAAGCCATGATGTCTCTCTCTCTCTCATGAGTGGGCCAAATTCTCTGGGAGGGCAAAGCAGAGAAAGGGGAGGTAACCTTGCTCCTTATGACTTCATAAGGAGAAGATTCCAGATTGGTCCATCTGAGCTTTCATTTTCTCAAGGGCAGAGCAGGATACCCAGGGCTCGGTTTACACCTATCGCCATTTCTAGCCACTGGGGGACCATAGACAGGCATGGGGAACTCATATAAATGTTAAAAAACTCATAAAGTAATATTTTCATGCCATGGGACCTTTAACCGCCTGATTGGGTCTTATTGGTCATGACGTCTCGTTCTCTCAGACTAAGCTACTAACGTTACCATGGCGATTACCAGCAACGGGCGGAGTATACATGCTGCACCCCGTTTACCCCGGCACGCTCATGCCCAATATACGAGAATGTTGATGAGATATGCGGTTTGGGCGTGTTAGTTTAAACAGAGATTAGCTCTTCTACTGGAGCTAAAAACACTGTGTGCACGGAGGTCGCTTTTGGCTCAAACTCCACTTAAAAACCAAAACGTAGCACTGTAAATGTAGCCTGAGGTACAAGTACCCCTGGTTGGGAATCACGACGAAACCTAGCTAAGAATGAGATAAAGATGGTGCACAAAGTAGTTGTAGTTGGCAATAGTTTGTACAGATTAAACAGAAGAGATACTGTATATTGTGCTCTGGTGTCGTCGGTCTTAATCTGTTTTTCCATTTCCCAGATTATGCGGTTCAGACCTTCCATGCAGCTGTAAAAACGGGTAGTTTGGAGTGTAACCTGCGCAGTGACACGCGGCTTTCTTTGATGTACATTGGTAGTGCCAAATCTTTGCTATAGAATAGTGGGGTTTTCCCTGTCAACAAGTGATACTCATCCTGTAATACACCTCTTTGTCTTTCATCTCTTTGTTCTCTTGTCTTTTGTTTTCCTCTCTTCCTCTCCTACTCACCCATTACTTCCTGTTCAGATGACTGTCTCAGGGCTACTTTGGAGTTCTTGGAGGCTCCAGCAGACACACTGGTCAACCGCACCTACAACATCAACGCTATGAACTTTACACTGCATCACCTCATCCAGGAGATACAGAAAGTCCTTCCGGACCTTAAAGTCACCTACAATGTGGATCCTGTCCGGCAGGCTATAGGTGAGATTTCTGGCAGAATGGAGGGACGAGTGGTATAATGATATCTCTACTTTATAGTCACAGAGTTTGGGCTTGATACCATAACCACATCTCTCTTTTTTTAGCTGACAGCTGGCCAATGGCATTAGAGGACAGCGCAGCGAGGCGGGACTGGGGCTGGAAGCACGAGTACGACCTCTCCGAGTTTGTGCAGACCATGCTGACTCACATCACTACGGGCAACCAGCTGGCACAAGCCTACTGAGCCTTTTGTAGCAACTCCATACAAAGCTTTATTTGAAAGTACGTGACACTGAGGTTTTAGTACTTACACTTTAAAAAAAGTTATGTCTTTACAAAAATCTCAAGATCCAAAATGAATAACAAATAAGGCTACGTTCACACTTGCCGTCTTTTTTTTTTAAGCTGCCAGCGTCTGTTTTACATTTTAATCCTAGGGTGTAACGTGTTTTCAGAAAAGTCCTGAGCACTTTTTTTAAACTCCACCGCAGACTCTTTTTTAGGGTGAAAAGTTCAGCTTTTCTGGAAAAAAAAAAAACGCCCTACGTCAAGCGCTTTTTTGACAGACAACCAATGACAAGCGGAGTAGCCAGACCTGTCGTTTTCATAACAACAAGAAAAAATGGAGTCGGAGCTCAGCGAGTTATACGGTATGACCGGATGCTCCCTGTACAGGGAACTCGCTTTGTTTTAAGTAACGTTAGTAGCATCTCTCTCTCTCTCTCTCTCTCTCTCTCTCTCTCTCTCTCTCTCTCTCTCTCTCTCTCTCTCCACATAGCGCTCTAGGAGAAAGATGAAGATGACATTTCTGACAGGGGGATTACGATTCAGACCATTCAAATAACTACTAACATCCGTATCTTGGAGGCATAAAAACCTTCCAGACCTCTCAATCTCATATTTTTGATTAGATTTATGATTTTGCACCCATCTGCGTCTCTCACCATGCTCCTCCCTCCTCATCCGTCCATCTCATCTCTCTTTTTCCTCTCTGTTCTTCTCCATCCATTAAGCTTTTAGTGCGAAACTCAAATCACTAAGTTACTGAACTTTTAAGAGTTGAGTTCTCTCTCTCTGAATGTACTTTATTTATGTATTTATGTGTCATGTTGTAGCTGTAAGTATGCAGGTGACTTTTGCTAGCTTACTAAATGTGCATCTGTCATTTGTAGCAGCTAAATGCTTGCCTTAAAACCAGAAAACCAGATGGCTTTAAATAAGAGCTGCACTCTAACTGGTCACCAATAAGTACTGTAACCATAAACACTGAAAGGCTTTACCTTGGGTACTGTTACTATAGAAACTGATAATCCTAGTTAGTGGTACTGTAGTTTACAGGTGCTTTAACCGTAGTTGCCTAGCAGGGCTGTAGGCTTAAAAATAAGTGTTTGAGTTAAAGAAGAATTGTTTTTAAAAGTTAGTTCACCTTTACACTAGGTGCTTTAAATATATTTATTTCATGTATTTAAATTATTTTCATTGTTGCTTTCTGTTTTGGAGCTTCGGCCTCTGTGCTCAATATATATGAATGTTGAATCAATGAATGCATTAGCATTCATTTTCATGTATTGAGGGAATAGAGCTCCTCAGTTTTGTAGCTGTACTTCAAGGTCTTAAATCTGTGAATGAAATGCGTAGAATGTAAGGGAGTGGGCATCACAGCTCAAGTTGTTTTTGTTTCTTTAATATGGATGTTATTTATAATGCTATTCTTTGCAGCTTTTTTCTGTTAAATCAAAAGGATGACTTTTCTTTTAATAAATATTTGAATGAAACTAGCTTCTTTCCTTTGCAACCAATCACAAGTCTAGTACAATGTGTCTATTGTCATTGCATTTTGATGACAATACATTGACACAATGAATGCTTTTAAATGTCCTGGGCAGTAGCCCATAGATCGATAATTAGATGAACAGTAATCCCATACTGGACAATGAATTAGATCAGAAATCGCAAGAAGTATGACAAAAACGTAAGCATCCACATGCATGAGAGTTGAAAATTGTGACATTAAATAACTTGAGATTTTCAGTGTTTTCCTCCAATTAGCTTTACTCACTGAGGCCATGTCCTCACACTGCATTCCCAAAATCCCTCAGTCCTGTTTTTGCTGTGTGCAGCTTTGCCTTTGCGGGTGCGTCTGGATGTAAGCAGGGTTGTGGAGCCTTCTGGTGGCCAATGCTGCCCGCTGCAGTTTGAGCTGCAGGATGTCACTGAGCAGGGAGGCCTCTCGGTTCAGACTCGCCAGCATCTGGCCTTCTGTGGCCTTCACTGCTGCTCGAACCAATGCCAAAACACCCTACAAAGAACAGAGACAGAGCCAGAGTCATACTCTGAAAGCCACGTCCACCGGAGAGGAAAACAACTCTGCTCTCCCTTGACTTGTATTGCGTTTAGGTGCCTTTTTGTCAATTTCGTCTGCTAGCAAACAACAGAAAAATGCCTAAAAGCTGCTGTGTGGTGGTATTAACTACACATGTTTTTAGGTTGGTGTAAGGATTCCACAGTCTTCCCATTATCTGCTGAGTCCTCATGTCTGTATCCACTTTTGTCTTCATTAAAGCTGTTTTTTGGGGGGTCGGCAGCTTATAAAAACTTAAGTTCAGGGTTCTTTACATTGTTGGTAGTGAATATCACCACACAGCAGGTTTTAGGCATAATGTTGTTTGCTAGCAGATAGAATTGACGTGGAGGCACCTTCACGCAACACAAGTCAATGGAGAGCGGAAAGTTCTTTTCCCCTCTGGTGGGGGCGGAACTTAAATGCGCTCTGTCTGTATGGCAGACAAAATGCTAGTCAGCGCATGAACGAATGAAATTCCAGAATGCTTTCACTTGTTTTATATCCCTTTGTGAGTCTTACCTCTTCATCCAGCTGATTAACCTCAGGAACATCAACCTCCCCCAGAGTGACCCTTGACCCTTCTCGGAGACTCCGCAGCCTCTCCTCCATCTGTCGCAACGTAGACGTTAGCTCAGCTTGTTGCCGCTGATGCTCCCACTCATGCAGATCTGTGCCCTGCAGCGCGTGTACAGTGCACTGATCAGATACAGGATATGTTAATGGTAGCTGTGGGGTTTGCCCGTCACTTATTACAAGGGCTTCATTTACCTGTGCTAGAGGACAAGGTGTGGGCGGCAACTGCACCTCCAAGTGTAGCTGAGCAATGGACATGTTAGCAGCGCCACCCACCACCGCCTGGAGAAGCCTCCGCCGGGTGATGCAGGTGTCTGTGAGGAACTGGGTGAATTCACGTCGGTGGACAGAGGTGAGGTTTGGCAGACACTCAGACAGCGCATCTCTCAGCAAGGACAAAAGTTTGGGTACGTCGAGACCTGATGAATAGAAGACGTAGGAGGTTTATTAAACCTAGAGACGAAGGACAACAATATAACATAAAATTAAAAACACACAGGGAGTGAGTCACAGGAAATGACTCGCTCGACTTTGGGTCATCTGTACTAGATGAACAACAATGACAGGCATTCATATGGGTTTTGTGTATTTCATGTGCAGAGAAGTGCACTGCAATTAAAGCTTTTTCAAAATGGACAACAATGTAACAATGAATCTAAGCTTATTTACTTGTGTTGCCATGCAGGCATTCCAACAACAGTTATTGAAATGCAATGAAGCCTTTGCTGCACTTTAAAATCTCTCAGGAAACACAGCGCTCTCTCGGATGGTCATGTTAAAGGCTCTTGATCACAGTGTCGCAGTCAAGAACTGTACAGTTACACTGCTGTTGGCTCGGACCTGCGCCCAGCTGTGGGAAGATGCCTTTGGCGATCACAGCTGCCCGGATCACGTTAAACCAGGGGAAGCCACGGGCGGCGGCGAACATAGCGACGTCATACACAAACTCCTGATGGAAGCACCGCCGTTCGTCACAGAACTCAGGCCATGAGAAGTGACAGCTGAGCCTCTGCACGCCAGCCTCTCTCTATCAAAGACACAAGAATACACAACTATTATTACTGATGCATTGATGTACAGTATAAGCAGCATTTTAATGCTGGCACTGCTCAAGGTGGAGCTTTTACTTTTATCAATCACACAACTCAAATGTTGTGCAGCTGTATTTGGATAATGATTGACTCACTTCACGCATGTTTTTTTGCTAATACAAGAGCATCATTACAGTTATTTAGGTGTGGTGTATATGATATGCTATTCAGTACATTTTCTTTTGTTTCATGCTTTATTTTGTATATGGTGATCTAATCACAGAAATATTTTATTTAAAAAATAAAAATAAAAATGTATTTATATGGTTGTTGCTTAGAAACACTTCAATTTCCTGTGTGGGATCATTAAAATTTGTCTTACCTTGTACAGTTGTGTAGTTTATTGAACGCATCAGATTACATGAGGCCATATTGTTTTGTATCTTAATTTTCAAAGTAACTATAGTGGATTAGAAGTATACAGTTGCATAACACGGAAACACTCAAGTACACATGCCTCAGAATTGTACTCAAGTAGGGCCTGCAGTATTTGAGTACTACTTAGGCGTAGGCCTGATGGATCTAACGGGTACCTGACGATTTACCTTCATTTTCAGAACTTCACAAACGTATAAAATGCATGGAAGCCATTGTGTAAAATATTAGTTCAGCTAGCTAAGTTAATAGCCTAGTAATGGCCTCTCTGTCCTCACAGTTTGTTGAGCTATAGCTAGCTAAATAACAGCCAACAGTTTAGCTACATAGTTAATTTTCTTGAATGTTTACAGTGAGTAGGCTACAGCCGACATTTTTAGGGGACAATATAGAGCCAAATGCTTTGCACCTGTGCTTTTTAATTAGGCTAGCTAGCTAGCTAGCTAGTTAGCTAACACTGTCGTATTGGTAACTTCATGTTTGGGGTCAATTTCCTAGCAGCATTTGAAGCACCATGATAACACGACATTACTCTTATATTAATTAAGAATTCCATGTGTTAGCTAATTCAATGCCCGCCTACCTGGTGTCTCGCTATCTGTGCTATTTCCCTCTCTGTAAGGGAATCCTTGGAATCCATCCTTGATAAGTCACAAAATTGCACTTGGTTGCCATGGATACGGACGCTGGCAGGTGGGCGGGGCGTGCGGCGCTGTACGGCGATTACGTCGCACGCACGTACGACGCGTAGCAGCTGGCGGCATGTTCAGATTCAATATTCTTTGTTGCAAGAAGCTTTATTTATAGGTTTCTGTCATATGATTAAATGTAAAAGTAAATTAACAGTATCATATTATTTTTAATTAACTCATTAACTCAGCCACAAAATATTCTGAAATAGGCCTAATCACATTTATTCGCTTAATGAGCTGACACCTGTTGTTTCCTTCTTATGTACTGTCTATGGTTGTTTCCGAGCCGAGGTTTAATGGCGACTGTTTTGGTGACAGCTAATTACAAAGGCTGCTAAAGGTAGAGAGAGCAGTCGGCTGGTTTCACCTCAGACAAACTGTTATTGTTTTGGTCACTGAGGTTATTAGCGGAGCCAGTAACTAGTCTGTCATGTAACGTGTAGGTTTATCAGTCCAGGACTACAGATGGCTCAGGCAGGGCTAATCCTCTTAGCATGAATCCCACTCCTCCTCCTCTTCTTCTTCTCCCCCGTCCTCCTCCTCCTCTTCGTCGTCCTTTCTTCTCTCTTCTTCTGTCTCTATTATCCTCATTGTATGGCTTTTCAAGAAATAAATCGGGGGAGAGAGGGTTTTCAGATGTACAGACAACTGATTGAGATTATGTCAAGAGCCAGAGCAGCGACATGCCATTTCCGGTCGTGCATTTAAAAAAATAAAAGTTGTATTAGTTGAATCCCCAAGCGTGATGTTTTTGTATCGCTTTAAAAAATATATATTGGTTGTGTATTTATCGCATTAGTAAAGTGAATGTTATTTAAATGAGATAGAATTTTTTTTTGTTGCACATACAAACAGTAGTTTATGGAAATGCATCATATCATGTGTAATGATAACTCTGCTAAATTTCAAGTAATTTAATTATAATAATTGACAGACCCAGTTCTCTACTCCCAATCTTCGGATGGTTTGAATTTTTTGCATAGAAAAGATGGAGATATATTCCACTAGGGTTTTGTTACAGCATAGATTCAGATTTCAGTAGAACCTTTTTTTTTACATTTAATAGCCTAATTAAAGCTTTTTTTGGACATTGGGCACTTTTATACATCTGGTTTAAAGATTTGGGGTCCCATTACTTTAAAGGTGGCATCAATCCCTCGTGCAGTTTGTTTAATGATTGATTTTGTAAATGATTTTAAATCCCTTAAGTAGATATATAATATACAGCCTAACAAATAAGAACCAACACAACATTATTACGGTAATGTAAGTATTTAGACTTATTGTAAATGAGAGCTGATCAACATGACTTTACGATGGTGTTAATGATTAGTCAAATGATGTCTAATATTTTGGCGGTTTGTAAATAGCATATTATGCTCTAATGTTTCCGTTACAAACTAAAATTCACGGGCGCGACGCAATGATGATTTGAAAGTCAAAAATCTGTGTACTTCCGGCCTATAAAGTGCTGACTTGACACATGCGCCCATGCGCCTCATGTCCAGGATCTCCGGGGAGAGGTGAACGCGCAGCGCTACTCTGGCCGATGTGGGTGACGGAGCTGTCCACTGCTGCTCGTGACTTCACCTGACTTTAATATCTGACATCTAAATGTTTTCTTCTGGATCTATAATCGGCCATTGATCATTGATCTTCTAACATTGCTGTCGGTATGCGTCCATAAAGGTAAGAGTAATCTCATTATTTTCCCTAAAACTCCTGCCATACCTTTAAACTCTTATAGATCTGGCCTATAAGATCTGCAGTAGGTGCAAGTTGTATATGCTCATGTTTAACTCCCTTCGCGCTCGCGTGTGTCTGTGGGTGTGTGTGTGTGTGTGTGTGTGTGTGTGTGTGTGTGTGTGTGTGTGTGTGTGTGTGTGTGTGTGTGTGTGTGTGTGTGTGTGTGTGTGTGTGTGTGTGTGCGTCAAGCCAAATAATTACACATATTATTATTAACATACAGCATGTTTGTTTGTGTGTGTGATCCAGTTGTGAGGATAAGGTGAGTCACACACACACACACACACACACACACACACACACCTGCTTATTGGATGAGAAACAGAGAGCAGGAGGGATTGAGCAGGTACAAAGAGGAGTTAGTGCACCTCCTAAAGTAGGCCAAACATCAATCTCTCCTTTGCTTTTTTCTTCCTTTGTCCTGCTGGCACTTCAGCACTGGCATAGTTCACTTACTTTTTGGTCTGTATTTGTCCGAATGTTGCGTAATAACAACAAGGCAGGAGTGATTTCTGCACTAATATATAGTTGTTAAGTGAATGAATTGTGGTCAAATTAGTGATAGAAGTTGTTCTTAAGTTTTTAGGTAAGGATTTAAAATGGTGAATAGTGGTAAAAATGGTTCTTTAGTTGACGTTAAGGTTTTAAAGATGTGTCTGTAGTTAACGTATAGTGACAATGGCTTAGTGGTAAAGTAATCTAAGTGATATTATCTGCTAAGAATAGGTCTACAGTTGATATATAGTGGCAAAAGAGGCTCTAGTTTTCTTCAAAAGTTCCCAACTTGTTGATGTTATGCTCAAAGGGCTAGTGCATGTGGCTCATGATAAATGTCTTGGTAAAATGTTTCCTCAATGTGCTATCAAGGGTGTTTTGTGTCATTTATTGTCTTTCAAATCATGTCAACAAGAAGTAAACTGGGCAACTAATATTGTCATGTAATGCAACTCTTCTTTAAATGTATGTTTTCAGACATGTATTCAGGCCCCAACAGTGGAAATGATTTAAAGTGTATGTGTTTCATGTTGTAACAACATTTTTTTTATTTGTCCTAAGGAATACTCAGGGAGGGGGCCAGAGGAGACGCCCCTTTGCCGTGCTCCTGTCAGCACAGGACCTACTCATCCCTGACTTCCTGTCTACCCAGAATTCTCTGAGGCCCACCTACTCTTTCTCGCTCTCTCATTAAAGCTGTGAAGCAGATACAGGTTGACGAAATGTGGGGTTATATATATATATATATCTGAATTATGCAAGGATGTTTATATCCTAAATAATAATAAAAAATAATAGATTGTTATTTAAAACTGCCTTTGGTGTTCTCAAAAGCATAACAATATTTTATTGTAGCCTATATATGGTATATATATTCTTTTTCTTTTGTTTCCGTTTTAAAACTTTATTTTAGATTTGTTAAAACTGCAATGAATGAACAGCGCAAGGGGCATTGTTCTGATCGACTTTGAAAAGTTTAAAGGACTTTCAGGGCATTTTTTTGTAAAATAATCCTTTAATGTGTTGCTTTTAAAAGAAAACTTTTTTTTTTCAACCTGAGGTTTAGTTTGTAAGTTTACTTGAAAGAAATACAACCTTGGGAAATAATTTTTTTATTAATTTTAAATTTAGTTTTGCAGAATCTGAAGCAAAAAAGAGAGCAAAATGTCTTTCCTTAAAAAATCTTGCATAATCCAGCTTTCGACATATAAGGCGCATGAACTATGTGTTTCTTTTAAATCTATTTTGACTTCTAATATCAAATAATGAAACAGAGTTCATTACTGCAGTTACAGTTCAAGTTCTGTACTAAAAGGCGCTCTAATAATATTTTTATTAACAATAGATCAAATGTCTACTTTTATGTGAAACCACAGAGATTTAGCACCCAACTCTGCAGTTCCCCTCAGTTTCACAGATGCTTTGAGCAGCTGATTCTTTTGGTTTACTCTCACCGCTCTCATCAGCATCGTGCCCAGACTCAGCGGTTTTCAAAGAAATGATGAAAAACCCACTACCTGCATAGCAGCAAACAGCAGCACCGAATTAGCAAGTCGCTGGTGAACATAGAGGAGCATTTAGCAGCTAAAGAGCTCGCTAGTTGGGGATGCTTCCTATCTTGAGGCACTTTCCATCTTCCCTGTCCACAAGTCACATTACATACACACCATCTATACAGAAATAACTTCAACTTACACCCAAACATAGCTCTTTGTTATATAATGTATGTTCATTCAAATGGGATCGAAGCGGTAAACTAAATAGGGACAAGTGAAAATATAAAGTCAAAATCAATTCTAAATGGTTCTTACTCATAGTAATGGTGTTTTGCTGCTTGTAATGGCAGAGGCCTCCAATAATAATAACTGTTTTCCTTGATGCAGTTCAATAGGAGCAGTTAGTGTTTTCAGTGATTTCTAAACAGGAGGCACCCTGCTGTCAGACAGATTGTCTGTAATTACAATCCTCTTCGACTACAGCCATGTGTTTGTGTGTGTGTGTGTGTGTGTGTGTGTGTGTGTGTGTGTGTGTGTGTGTGTGTGTGTGTTTATGTGTGTGTGAGAGAGGAAGACATAGAAAAAGACAGAGAACAAGATAAAGAGAGAAAGAGGGAGCAATATGTGCTGAGAGAATATCCCTGATTTGACACCCAATCACACATACAGACTACAAACAGACCACTGGAGGCCAGGCCACCTAGACACAGAAGCGTAAAGTTGAGATGAAAATTCAATCCCTAAAAATGATAAAAATGCAAGGAGTTATTATTTGACAGTCAACTGTTTTCTTTCTTTCCCCTCCCCCTCACTAATATAACTCAAACTGTAGGCGCCTTTCAGTTACAAGCTAAGCTACCAAATTATTAGTAAATAAATACTTGTTGCATCCATCTGATGATAAGGTTTGAATAAAAGAAACCATCAAAGTTGCAAATTAGCATGTGCCTCTTCTCCAGGTCAAGAGCGACATACAAAAGAACATCACTTGTCTTGGCCTCACCATGGCAACCCCCCACACACACACACACACAGGCTCTTAAGCAGGCTTTTCTTTCTATCCTTAGCCTCTCCCCCTCCTCCTCCCATCTCCTGTCTTCTCCTCTCTCTTCATTTCTCCTCCCTCTATCCGCCTCCTCACCCCCTCCGTGCACCGACTGCTACTTTACCCTGAGAGCTGTGGAACCGAGGGCTCTGCTGGGCATCTTAGTGTATGACTAAAGCTGCAGAAGTAGCTGCCACACACACACACACACACACACACACACATTTAAACACTTAGTGCTAATTCCTGGTCTGACTCAGCACGGACAGATTCCCCCCTCCAGCTTTTTCTCATCTCTTTGGATCATGTTTCCTGAATATGTGAGTAGTGTACCTAATATATAGTTGTTAAGTGAATTAATTGTAGTCAAATTAGTGATAGAAGTTGTTCTTAAGTTCTTACGTAAGGATTTAAAATGGTGAATAGTGGTAAAAATGGTTCTTTAGTTGACGTTAAGTTTTAAGATGGGTCTGTTGTTAACGTATAGTGACAATGGCTTAGTTGTAAAGTAATCTAAGCGATATTATCTGCTAAGGATAGGTCTACAGTTGATATATAGTGGCAAAAGAGGCTCTAGTTTTCTTCAAAAGTTCCCAACTTGTTGATGTTATGCTCAAAGGGCTAGTGCATGTGGCTCATGATAAATGTCTTGGTAAAATGTTTCCTCAATGTGCTATCAAGGGTGTTTTGTGTCATTTATTGTCTTTCAAATCATGTCAACAAGAAGTAAACTGGGCAACTAATACTGTCATGTAATGCAACTCTTCTTTAAATGTATGTTTTCAGACATGTATTCAGGCCCCAACAGTGGAAATGATTTATAGTGTCACCTTGGAAACTGAAAATGATTTGCAGCCTTGGCTCATTGAAAATTCTTGTGGGGATGTGGTGATATTTTCGGAACAAAGTTGTTAAGAGACACAGAGCTGAAGAGGGATTAGGAAGCAGAGCGTCACATCGGGTGTCTGCAGCTAAGAGCTGTGATTTGGCCCGCAGTCTAACCTCATGGGACTTAAAAGCCTGCTAAGCTTGCTGATAACATTCACCTTTTTCATAGGTTATAAAAAGTCATCACAGTTAACAGTCATGATTAACATTATTATCATTTTAATGAAAAAAAGAAGCGAAGTGAAGTGTTACTGTGGGCTGATCGCTGTAATCTCTTGTCCTGATTCAGGCTACACCTGTTCATATTGCAGTCGTTTTTATTGCTGCTCATATCAGGATATATGATTTTTGTTGGGTTTTTTGAAACCCATGTAAACCAAATAGTCAATGTCAATGTCAATCATTATATTGGGAGTTTATAAAAAGTATCCCTCTAACAATCATTATATTGTGAGCTTATAAAACTAAATTAAACCGTATGAATTACGTACTGTACATTATGCAAGCTGTTTTTCTCAGTGCGTGCTAGGCCGCTCCACTAAATATAGCAGGCTTTAGGAAGCTGTATTTTTTATTTAGGTATGTATATGTGGATATAGCTGCATTTGATATAACATTATGTGACTATTTTCTGTTGAAATTGATGCCAATCCATTGGTCTTTTGTCCCAAATGATTTTGATAGAATGAAAATCTTTAAGGAATCTGGGCTTTTTTTTTTTTTTTTACACAGGTCAGTTATTAAATGCAGAAAAACAACAATTTTAAGTTCATGAGGCAACAAACTACCTGGCAGCTTACTGGTTTGATTTGGATGACTTTGTACATAATGCTTGTATCCTGTGGAGCCAAATGACATAATATGTAACAGTCTTATATGCCAGGTAGTCCTGTTAGTGGATGTCCTGTCCTGAATCCTCAGTCAAACACCCTGATTAGGAGTTGTGATCTTGTGTGTGGGAACAGAAGGCTACATAACACGTCAATAAAATGAAAAATGCATCTCTTGAAAACGATGATAGATGACAACTTCTTTACATTCTGTGTTGACGTTTGTGTCTATACCTCAGGTGTGTGTGAGATTGCAGCACGTACTTGGTCGAGGCAGGGATGTGGGACCCCCAGCCCCCGTCTAAACATGCCTCGTCCCTCTCGCCGCGACCCCCCTCCAATTTACGCCCTGCCCATGTGATCGCAGCCCCCCCAGCCAAGCGGATCACCTTCTACAAAAGCGGCGACAGCCAGTTCGGGGGCGTCAAGATGGCCATCCAAAAGCGCAGCTTCAAATGTTTCGACACCCTGCTGGACGACCTTTCCCAAAAGGTTAGTGGGAAAGTATCAGAGCTGTGATGGAAAGATTTCTTTTGAAGCTGACTGTGTAGATGCCCCTGTACCGCACTTTAATCTTCTCAACTTGGCAACCGCGTTAGCTCTACTTCGTTAAATGTTCACCTGCTGAATGAAATTTTATCTGAAGACACACTTGCAACAGATTTGTACCGTATACAGTACATGTGCATATGTGTGTCCACATACAGGTGCCCTTGCCATTTGGCGTGCGGACTGTGACCACTCCCCGCGGCATCCATGCCATCAAACACCTGGAGCAGCTCCAGGACGGTGGCTGCTACCTCTGCTCTGACCGGCGCCAGGCTAAGCCAGTCAACATGGAGCTGGCCGGCAAACGCCCGACCATCTGGTACCATCACAGCCGGAGGCCCCAGCAGCCCGAATCCTCGTCCGCAACACCGCCTGGCCATCAGTCTCACAGGCAGCGGCGGATCCTGCTGGTGAAGAACAGCGAGCCGGGGATGAGGAGGAGCGTGGTCCTGAGCAGGAGGTCAACCAGGAGCCTGAAGTCCTTTCTTGATGAGGTGTCAGAGGTGATGCAGTTTCATGTCCGCAAGCTCTACACTGCTGAGGGACGAAGGGTAAGAATTAGCTTGCTTCTGAATGTTTGGTCATGGTTTAGAGTGTGTTTTTTATTGAAGATGACAGCTTTTGTACTGGAAACTGACACTGTCTGATATTATTTCCAGATTGACAGCGTACAAAACCTGATGACTTGTCCCAGTACGTTGGTGTGTGTTGGCCGGGAAGCCTTCAGCCCACTGTTGGTAAACTTTATCAGGAAGAGCTCAGAGGAAAAACTGCCTGGTCTGGGCAGCAGGGGGCCTGCTCTTGGAACCAGGACTCCTGGAAATGGGGCCAGATCTCCTGCTACT
This sequence comes from Perca fluviatilis, assembly GCF_010015445.1. NCBI lineage: Eukaryota > Metazoa > Chordata > Actinopteri > Perciformes > Percidae > Perca > Perca fluviatilis. The sequence continues at coordinate 6,278,389 of NC_053135.1, read as the reverse complement.
CAAGGAGCAAGATCCCCACCTCGTGGAGCTCAGTCCAGAGCCAGCGAATACAGCGAAGGCCATGAAAGCAGGAAAAACGGTAAGTTGTTTGGGTGAATACCCGAAACACAAACCACAATTTCAACAACAGATCTAAAGTAGTTTAAAGAGTAAGATAAAGTTAAATACTGGTTGCATTTCCATTCCCTTTTCTCTCTCTCCTCAGTTAACTTTGGTCTGGAAACCAAAAAAAGCATAATTCATCCTCGTTCAGATTCCTCAAACCGCTCCACCCGTTTCTCCTTGTCTTCAGAGAAGTCATACAGCAATGGTGTCAGCGCCTACTCCCAGGCCAGACCAGCTATTATGAACGACGACATTGAAAAGCGTGTCCTGGTCAATAAAGACGGCAGCCTGTCAGTTGAGATGAGGGTGCGTTTCCGCCTACACAATGACGAGACCCTGCAGTGGTCTACACAAGTCAAGAAATCCCCATCTCTGACTAATGAATGTTGCCCCGTGAGCCATGCCCAGCCCCATTACCTGCAGCAGGGCCAATCAGAGAGCTACTCTGATCCTGATTCCACATCCTTTGACCCAGAGGGTGTGGATTATTCTAACCAACCTGTGCAGCATGTGTTGGAGGCGAACCAATGCCCCTGCTGTTACCAGAGACAGGAACAGAAATACGACTTATGGGAAAACCCAGCACACAGCCAAAAACAGCATCCTGTCCCTCCCCCACATCCACCCAGCCATGCCCACACTCTGCTGAGACATACACACTCTTCTAGCTCTTCCTCGTCATGTAATTCCAGGAGGGTGGTGCGCTGTCGAGCACGAGTCACGAACTGTGGAGCCAGTTCAAAGCAGAGCCAACTTGTCCAGGAGGAGATGTTTGTGACGGAGCAGGTCGAGCGCAGAGTAGAGCTGGAGCAGGATGGCGATACCCATGTCGAGGTGTGCAGGATGAGCCAATGCTGCAGCCGCAGTGAAGTAGTTGCCATTGATAGCAACCCACAACCACTTAGCAGGAAGTCAGTAGAGGATGAGCTAATGATGGAGGAAGAAGGTGAGCGTCCGCTGTCTGCAATTAGTAGCTCCTCACATATCCTTCAATCACTGCAAGAGGACCAGGATGATGACCTGCCACCCAGCGTCTCGCAATGCTGTCATAGCAACGAACCTTCTCCTTCCCCAACTTCCCAGACTCACCTGAGCGACAAAACAACAAGCAGCGTCACGGCTGGTTCTGTCCACTCTACAGAACACGAGAAGCAAGAGGAAGAGAGAGGAAGCAGAGCAGAATCTGTAGCCTCTTCCTGTCACTGTGGAGCAGCCACCCCACATTCAACAGCCGAAGCAGAGGAGATGGATCGAGCTCCCAGCTCCAAGCCCAAAACGACCAGAGCCTCAAGCAGGTCCAGCAAAGTCCGGATCCCAAACTCAGAAGAAGAGGGGGCTGCAGATGATGAGGATGAAGATGTAAAGAGGGTTGTTAGTGGCTTGTCTGGTCATACAGGATGTTCTCTGCAGTCAAGGGGATCCAATGTATGTTCCAATTGTGGCGGATGCAAACGTGGGGTCAACTCTGAATCCAATAGCAGAGCATCACAGAGGTCCAAGCATTCCCAGCGAGCCTCTCCAAAGCAGGCCACACCTCTTTCCAGCCAAGAGAATGCAAATAATGGCAGTGATGATGATGGCTCAGAAGGTTCAGCTGGGTCCACACAATCCAACAAGACCAACCTCACCAACAATGGCCGCTGCTCTGCAATATCAAACATCCTGGAGGACAGAGCATCTAGTGCCATGTCCAGAATGTCCAATCCTGAGGAAGCAGGAAAAGAGGAAGAAAGGGCTCTGAGTGCCACCTCAGCCACAAGCCACAGGTCCAATAAATCACACAAGTCTGGCTATAATGGCAGCCCTTGTGGTACAGCACAAAAAGAGGAGGAGAGAAGCCCCAGTGCCATGTCGGCTCAGTCCAACATGTCTGCCAAGTCCAGCAAGTCACACAAGTCCAACGGCAGCTGCACCGCTGACGCTCCTGACATAAAGACAACAGAGGAGGCAGAAGAAGAGAACACTGGAGAAAGAGCACTTAGCTCCTTGTCAGCCAAATCTGGTGCCTCGGCGGAGACCAGTGCTTCAGTCAAGAAAGGAACTAAGGTTGCCTCACCAACTGACAATACAGCTGTGGAGGAGAATGACACAAACAAAAGAACTCCCAGTGCCCTATCTGATAAGCCTGGCGAAGCAGAAAGACCAGATAGTGTCATGTCTGCTAAATCAGCTAAATCTAATGTGTCAGCAAAGTCCGGCACATCTCACAGGTCTAATTGCAGTCACTGTGCAAGAGCAGCATCTCAAGCTGATGTACCCGTTATCGAAGCAACAGAACAGGAAGAAGAAACGGAGTCAGAGGAGAGAGCAGCGAGTGCAATGTCAGACAAATCAAATCTTTCTGCCAAGTCTAATAAATCCCATAAGTCCATCAAAGCTGCCGAAATGTCACTTTCTCCTGGAGAAGATGGAGAAGATGGAGAAGATGGAGAAGATGGGGAAGAAAGGGCAGCGAGTCAAGTGTCAGGCAGATTAGTCAAATCTAACACGTCTAACTCTAATGACAATGAAACCGCTGCATCTCCAAGCTCCAAGGAAAAAGAAAATGAGCTGGGAGAAGATGAACAGCAGAGGCCTGAAAGTGTAATATCTGCTAAATCAGCTTCTTCTGCAAAGTCTCATCGCACAAATTGTGACACAAGTTCAAGAGTGGCTTCTCCGGCCAAAGACACAGCAAAGACAGAGGTAGACAGCATGGAGGACAGAACCCCCAGCGCCATGTCTAGTAAATCACACACCTCTGCAAAGTCCTCCAAGTCCCAGAAGTCAAATCAAACCACAGCATCTCCAAATCCAAATGAAGCCGATATGCCTTCTATTGAGATAAATGGAAAAGAGGAGCATAATGAAAATCGAGAGCGGGTGGCCAGTGCCATGTCTGTCAAGTCAAAATCTTCGATGAGGTCCTGTACTTCTCACAAGTCTAGCAAGAATCTCAAACTGGTGTCACCAAGTCCAAATGTTGTCACCTTTCAAACACCAGAGGGGGTTGATGAAGATGGAAATGAGACAACAGAGAGAGCACAAAGTGCTGCATCTGCTAAATCAGGGAAATCAAATGTTTCGACTTTATCGCAGAAGTCTCATCATAAGAGAACAGCTGATGTTGCTGTTGTTGAAACAGCAGATGCAGATGAAAACGTGGAAGACAATTCAACAAAAAGTAAATCTCACGGACAAACGCTCTTACCCAGGAGGTCATGTTCCCCACTGGCCCACTCACCCAAAGCTGCATCCCCCAGCAGATCTGGCAAATCAAAATGTGGCTGTGGAGCAGCTTCAGCACTTGAAAAGTCAAAGGAAGAAAAAGAGGGGGAGAAAAAGGAAGATCCTGAGGAGCTTAAAAATGAGGAGGCTTCTGAGCGGGCTGCCAGCATCCTGTCGTCCTCAAGCAGAAGGCAGAGGAGACAATCAGGAGGCACTGAGAAACCACTGAGTCGAAACTCATCAGGCTCAGTCTCTCTTGGGTTGCCAGAAGACCAGGAAATAGACGGCAGAGTGAAGACAGTAACTCCCTGTGTCCCCAAAAGCTCAGAACAGTCTGCTTTTAAGGAAGAAAGGGAGGGAACGGGGTCCATCATGTCTCAAAAGTCCAAGAGTAAAAGCACTCACAATCATCCAGCAGTCGATATCCCTACTATTACAACAACAGGGGGGAGCAGGGATAAAGGTGAAGAAGGTAGGGAGCAAACAACAGAGAGAGGAGCCAGCGCATTGTCAGCCAAAAGCAGCAGGTCTCACAAGTCTTCTTGTAGCTGTGGCGTCAAAGTACCTCGAATGCTTGACAGTAAGCCAAAGCACATTAGTGCCAGCCCAACCAAAGCAGGAAATGACCTTGAAACAGCAAGTCTGAAGTCAGCTTCGACGACAAAAGCAAGCAAAACGGACGCCAATGACAACAGGACATCATCTGCAATGTCAGCAGCAAGTGTTAAAGCTCGGAGCAAATCCCCTGCAAGTGCCAGCGCTGAAAATGCCAATGTAGCTGGAGATTCAGGAGATGATCACACTGTAACTCAGGCCATCAGTAGACCAGCTAGTAAGGCCGAAGGGGAAGAAGATATCGCAGACAATAAGGTGGCGAGTGTCCAATCCAAGAGTCCCCGTAGCCTCAGGCCTGATTCGGCAGCATCAGCTCACTCAGGCTCAAAAATGAAAGCCTCAAAGGAGAGTAAATCCAGCTCCAGACCAAGCAGCAAAGTGGAGACAAGTAGTGGGAGCACTCTGCATCACTCTACGTCTGCTGCTGACATGCTGAAGGAAACCATGGCTGCCGCTGCACGTCCAAACAGCCAACAGTCGAAGGCCAGTAAAACCAGTGACAAGTCCAGGAGTAAAAGGTCTCAGAGGAGCAGGAACCAGACGGATCAGGAGGAACTGGAACTGTCACCTGCCTGTCTGCCCAACGCTTCCCCCAATGAGGTTGTCAGTGACTGGCTGCGGAGCATTCCCACTAACAGCTGCATGCTCGCACTTGGTGATGGGCTGCATGAGGAGGAGCAGGAGAAGGTGGAGGAAGAGAAACCTGGAGAAGAGGAAGCAAACGAGGAGGGTAGTCCGGAAGTGGGGAAAGTGGAAGACGAGGAGGAGGATGTTGAGGCTGACGAGGAAGAACAGAAAGAGGAGGAGGCTGAATGTGATGCAGCAGAGGAGGAGAAGAGTTCAGATCTAGCTCCAGGTGGTGGTGATGCAGTGGGGACTTGCCCAAAAACTCTGTTGTCGAGCGGTGACGCTCTGCCCAAGAGTTGGCATTCTTCAGTTGCAGTGATGAAAGTTCTTCTGAGCTCCTCTCCGGGTCGATGTCAGAGCATGCCTGAGGTAAGCCAATGACTTTGTGTACATGGTTCGTTGTGTATGTGATTGTATAACATGGAATAAGCACAAAAAGCAATTAAGGTTCAGGCTTAATTTCTTCAGTTCTCTTCATTTCTTGCTTCATTTCTCAGTCTTTAAGATTAAACTATTAAGGCTGCATCAAACAGCTATTTGCAATATGTTTAATGTGCATTTTATCAAATAATCAATCCGTTTTTGTCATAAAATGTCTTTTTGTCAAAGCAATAATCTAAAACCCAACCGTATTTAAATTAATATTGTATAACACAGACAAAAGCAGCAAATCTTCCATTTTGGAAGCTGGAACAGAGAATGTTTGACATTTTTGTTGTATTTTAATAATTTTAGAAGCCTAAAGAGGTAAAACTATCTAGTAATTCAGAAAGGGAAAAGCTTAGTTAGAGAAACAGCTGAAAAAATGAATAGACTTGTACAGCTTTTTAAGAATCCCTAATTTACCAGGATATACTATCGATTGTATGAATGTACGTAATCCATCTTCTCTGCTGTCATCTGTAGGTGTCTCCAGTTTATGGTCGTAGACTGAGCACATCAGCCAGGGGGTTTCTGGACTGTTTGGCCCAGCTCCAGCTCATTGAGCCTAAAGTGACCCCTGGCTTTGACCAACAGAAGGACCCCAACCAGCAGTATGAGGACATTATGGCCATCCTTCAGTCTCTCTGGCTCACTGCACCCAGGGACATTGAGACCAAGGAGGCCAAGGAGGGCAAGGATGTTGGCACAGAGCAGGTGACTCCACCGAGGTCGTCATCCGGGGTGGGAATGAGCAGTGGCTCTGGCGGATCAGGGAAGGAGAATGGAACTCAAGGTGGAGATGAAACAAATCAAAACAAAACAAAAGAGTCCTCTTTACATGAGGAGGAGGAGGAGGAGGATGGAGTGGAGAAGGTTGTAGAAGAGGAAGAGGAAGGAAATGCAGAGGCAGAACACAAGGAAACTGAGGCAGAACCAGAGGAGGCAGACGTTGCAGAGGAAGAGGTACAGAGTGAAGAACAAAGTACAGTCCCTCCAAGTCTGGACAGCCCAAAAGCCACCGAGAATCCCTCGTCATCAGACAAGAGCTCTGCCAACAACAGCTCCAAATCCCCCACCGATAACGAACAAGAGACGGCGGAGGACTCAGGCAGCTCAGGCACACCCCCGACTGTCCTGCGAGCACCGTTGTCAAAACGACTATCCCAAGACCCTGATCCGGTGTGGGTCCTGCACCTTCTGAAGAAGCTGGAGAAACAGTTCATGGACCACTACATTAACGCCATGGCGGAGTTCAAAGTTCGTTGGGACCTGGACGACAGCATCATGCTGGACACCATGATCGGCGAGCTGAGGGAAGAGGTGAGCAGACGCATCCAGAGCAGCATCCAGCGCGAGGTGAGGAAGATCCAGAGTCGCGCCGGCAGAGGGGGGAGGTTGCCCCGGCCACCGCAAAGAGCGAACCTCTCCAGGGAGTCCACCGTAACAGAGAAGAGGCGTCAAATATTGAAGGTAATTTCACCAAATCCTCTTTACAACATATAAGATGCTGCTGCTTCAAAGGCAGAAAGATAATGTTTGATTTATGTTTTAGGTCATGAAGAACCAGTCCGTAAAAACCACTGATTGCCTGAGCGATGGAGAGATGACGGCTGAGTTCAGCGACCAGCGAAGCGATGACGAGTACTGCCCCTGTGATGCTTGTGTTCGCAAGAAAATGGCCGCCCGGCCTCTCAAAGCTAACCCGCTTGCAGCCGAAGCACCGGTGATGATGGAGTTTGACCTCCTTAAGATTCTGCAGCTGAAGAAAAGCCCATCGCCTGCACATGCAGTTGTGCCGCAATGTGCAGAGGTGGAAGGTGATAGCGAGGTAGCAGACGAGGAGGGGAGGAATTTAGAGGTAGTGCAGGAGGAAGAGGAGGAGGAGGAAACTAAAGAGGATATTAAAGCTGATGTTGTTTTAGAGGAGACGATCCCAGAGGAAGATGAGGAAATGGAGAAAGAAGAAGAAGATGGGGGTGAGGCAGGAGATGAGGAGGAGGAAGAAGCTGAAAAGGAGGAAAGTATTGCAGGTGTTGAGGATCAGGAAGAGAAAGAAACAGGTGGTGAGGAAACTGGGGAAGAGGAGACATCAGGAAATGGAGAGGAAGAGGATGAGGCCGGCCCAAGCGGGCCAGAATCCAATGCCAGTGTGCGAAAAGCGAGAGGAGGAAGAGCCACAAAGCAAAGAGGGAAAGGAGGAAAGCAGCAGAAGGAGGGGGCGGGGGAAAAAACCGCCAAAACAGAGTTGAGGATGAGAGAGGGGGCGGGGGGGGGGACGAGGAAATGATGAAGAGAGAGCAGGGGAGGAAGAGGGGGAGAAAGCAGAGGATGAAGAGGAGCCAGGGGCCAATGACGGAGAGACAGGAACCAAAAAAGAAAAAGATAAAAGGACAAGGAGAATGTTAAAAAAAAAAAAAAAGAGGCACAAGATGTGAAGTAAAATTTGTTAATTTTTAAAAAAGGAAGAAGATGAAGGAAAGGAAGGAGAAGAAGGAAAGGAAGAAGAAGAAGAAGAAACAAGTGGCAAGGAAAGCGGAGAAGATGAGAATTCTGGGGAATCGGAGGATGACAGTGCTGCAAAAAATGAAGAATCCACGCCGCTGGAGGAGTTTGATAAGGGGAACATCAGTGCTTCGGCAGAGGATGAAGATGAAGGAGCTGATGCTCCTGGAGAGGGGGAGTCACATGAAGACGAAAAGGAAGGACAGAGTGAAGAGCCAGCAGGCGAGGCATCAGAGGAGGAAAGAACCTCATCAAAGGTAGGATGAATTAGATGCAAAATAAATAAAAGTATTACCCAAACTGTCAGTTTTTCTAGCTCAATTTTCACCTTTTGTTCTTGCCATAGTTTAGCACACACATCGTTTTCCAGGAGCACTTTAGTTAAACCCCTTTTTTTAACCCCCTTATTAGCATTTAAACGCATAAAGCAAAACATAAAGTTGTAATCAGATATAGCAACATTAAAAAAAGAACAAAAATTCCATCTGTGAAGCATTTGTATCTGGTGTATAGACAGATAATGAATAATTGATGATATAACACTGTATATATGGATATTAAATAATACATTTTATGTATTTCTTTATTAACCAAAAACTCTAAACCCTCTGGTCCAAAAAGACTTTTTACCATATGGCGGAAGAGGCAGCTTTAAGTCAGTAGATACATATTTTGAGCGTCACAATCCCCGCAAAATGACTCGTTTCACTATCAAAATTTTATACATTCGGTCCGATAACATTTGAAAAGTCTAGAAGAGCCGCACAATTAAACCATTTAATCCCCATCCAAGTTAGCGGAGTGCTAAACCGAAAGTAGCCGGCTCAGCAGCGCCGATCATTCAGGTATTTATTTGGCTCAGTTTTGTAGTATTTTTTCGGTCTTTTAATTTTTTTAAGTCAGTTGGATCACATAAGTGTTCCTGAACTGACATTCTAGTTATGAATACCAAATTTATCACCACCTATTTGTAAACCCTGAGTACCTGAACATGACCACTGAGTTCAAGTCTATTGCACTTTATAAAAGGACTCTGACCTACTGCAGCCACTAATTCTAACCCTGTGGGAAAAGATAAGCTCGCTATCCAATTAGACGCACTGAACAAATCTGTCTTGTTTCCGCAGCAACACTTCCACCGATGGACGACTACTTTTATTTTCAGTCTTTGCATTGCAGTCAACTTTTGCTGTACAACTAACATGTAGCTGTAATTATTAACACTTAGTTGCCTTAGTACTACCCAGTTTAGTTAATTACTTAACTACACAGAGTTAATGTCCTGTTATCTTGTTTGTCCCTCAGGGCCAGGGGGTGACTGGGACCGAGGGAGAGGAAGCCGATGCCGAAGAATCAGACACCGACAGCAAACGTCCAAGCGACACCAGCGTGGCGGAATCAGGGCATGAAGGGGCCGGAGCCACAGAAGACGAGGAGGGGAAAGAGGGCGGACAAGACGGAGATGAGCCGGATGATGCTGTTGAAGAATTCAAACCAGAGGAAGAGGAGGAGGAGGATGGAGAGGTGGACAAAAGGGAGAACGGTGCTCTCTTCCATCAGTTCACCAGGACCTCTGTGGAGTCCCAGCCCGGCTCTTTGGAAGACATTGGCACGGAGTCACCCCATAATCTTGTCAGCTCCATAGAAGTGCCCAAAAAGGCTGCTTGTGTATGCGGCCAGAGGAGGAGCCGCTCGCCGGCCAGGGTCAAACGGTCCAAACCCAAAGAGTGTGACGTTGAACTGAATTGACTTTTAACTCACACGGAAACCAGACTTATGGTCACAGACTCCCATAAACCCTTGCTCTGTCAGTGACTCCACGGATAGAGTTATGTAGGTTTAAAAAAAAATAAATAAAAAAAATGCAAACAGAAACTTGAACACTTGAAGCACTTTATCACTCCAGATCCAATGTAGAATATTGAAACTTGAAACCAACACATTATCCTATTTAATTATATGAATTATATTTGTATATTTTGTAAGTTAATTGGATGTACGAAGGGATATGTCTGTATGTGTCTGAATAAGGTATATTTTTGAAATATTTTTGACACCCCTGGGTGTATTATGTGAACTTGTTTTTTTGTGTAGTGGACCACTGGTTTAATGATTTATTGAATCATATAGCCATTAATATACCAAGTACCTCAGAGATATTTTATCTATTTATTGCCTGTTTCAATAGTGTGACAGACCCAGTGTATTGATACTTGGTTCGTGAGTCAGTTTTAATTCTTTGTCTATTTTTTTTGGGCTCATCTTATTAAGTCTGTATTCTCAGGGGTTTGGAAGGTCATCTCCAAGCTATTACTTAACTAGCTGCTTAAATCTGAAAAAAAGCCCTCTGTTTTAATCTTATAACCTTCTGTGATGTAAACGGATTACCTTAAAGGAATAGTTTGACATTGACATTTTGACACATTGGAAAATGTTTTGCTGAGCGTTAGACAAGAGGATCAATACCACTCGTGTCTGTATGCTAAAAATGAAGCTAAAGCCAAGAGATGATGGTTAGCTTAGCTTAGCACAAAGACTGAGAGCAGGGGGAAACAGCTAGCCTGGTGCTTGAGCTATACTTTTAATTTACTTTTGGATTACTGTCCATTTTAAAAATGACAAACAGTATTTCAGTAGCTTTAATGTATACAAATTTTTGACATTCATAATGTGTTTCCCTTTAAACATGCTAAAGTATAAACTGTACCTCATTATATTTATGTAGTCCAATTACTGTGATCATTTATTTTGCATGAATTTTCTTTCCCAGTTACAAAACGTTCACAACGAAGCACACTGAGCATAACTGAGGCTGAGTCTGAATTTCATGTTGATGTAAACCTTTCTCTGCTGCTTAAATATAAGAGTGTTTGTTAGTGTGTGTAACATGCTGTAGACTCAGGTGGGGTTTGCATAACCAGCAGTGTGGAACAACAGCTTGAAGCGTGTTACTGATGCCTTACTGCATCCATGGTTATACGAAGGTAGATCAACAGAAACGGAGGGGGAGATCATGGATAAGTGTCCGTCTTTTGATTCCTGACACAATCAGAGAGCCTGTTAAGGAGACTGGAATGGATCAACGCTGCTCTTTAAAATGCTGGAAAATAAACCTTTAAAAACCCCTAAGGAGAATTTTCTCTCTTTTTAACTTCTCTCGTTTAACCCTAGGTGAGTGAGCTGGGCTCCAGGTTTAAAAGAGAGAGATATTCTGTGTGTGTTCAGGACAGTTTGAACGAGGCAAAACGTGCATCTCTTATTGCATAGTTTTACAAAATCCTCCTGTTTGTGGTACACAGAGGGTGTGTGTGTGTGTGTGTGTGTGCCTATGCTGTTATAGGTCTTTTTGGCTGTCCGTCAGTCAGTCTGTGACATCACCAAGTAAACACCATGTACCTAGAGCAAATGAATATACGAACATAATAAATAAATAAAAAAATATTTAAAAAAGGAAGCGATTCTTGTGTTCTTTTTCCTAATTGGAGCACTGCATGCTTCGTGTTAACTTTAAGTGAATTCCAGAGCAGTATACTGCACTGACTATCAAATGGTTCAGTGGCAGTCCTTGTACTGTATAAGCACTAAGAATGATGTGCTTATACGTCCAGATCTAATGTGCTCTGTGCTATTCTCTAGCGCATTTGGCTCTGCTCCAAAGATTTCCAAAGCTGCTCAACTGCTCTCAAGATTCACACACGTCACGCTAATCCAGCACCTGTGTGTGTGTGTGTGTTCAGCCACAGAGGGATTGAGGCTGACTTACATCACATGGACCAACACGGTCTGCACCTGCAGAAAACTGTTACAGCACACAGGGTGAAAATGTCAGTGAAACAATAAACATCACTCCAGTTTACATTTTTAACAGTTTATAACGTAATTCAGTTATGCAATGCACTGTATTTGTATGATTATTATATAACCAATCAGGAAAACACAGATTTTTGTGTTTGCTGTTCACTGAAAAGGTGCCTAAAATTGAATAGTTATTACTATATTTTCCTGATTTGATTGTGCACACTATATTCTAACATCTTGTATCTACATATTTGAAACAAATTTTTTTCAAAACACTGTCTCTTCTCAGAACAGTAGAAATTGACAGCACATTTGCAGGTTATTATGCTTGTGTTGAGGTGTCAAGTCTGCCCCTTAGTGTTATAACATGGTGTTGCATGGTGCAGGTGACAAAATCCAAACTATTTTCAGCGTAGTCAATATTAGCTCATAATCAAAGCAATAACCAACAAAGCATGACTTTTAATTTAACTGTCATAATTACACTAAATATAGCAGGGATCAGCTGATCTGCTGACCTGTCACCTCACTGTAGAGGGGAAATACAGGATTGATTGAATACATGAATGAAGTGTATTTGTGTAGGGACTTGACGATGACATCATGCCATGTCAGTTATGACAGGCACGCCTCCACAGCCTCCCTTACGATTGGCTGTTGCTCCAAATGAGTCTCTGCCTCCATGAGAGAGCAACCGGTCAGCAAACAGACCAAAGCCAGAGGGACCACCTTCACACAGAGAGAAAAGACATAATACAGCCAGCCACCACCATACATTCCTCCAGTGCTTTATGCACCCTACAGTCTCCTCACCTTGGTCCTGTTTCTGGCAGTGAGTGTGTGCGTGGCGATGTCGGAGGATGTAATGTCCGCCGTCAGCTTGTCCACACGGTAGATGGTCTTCAAGAGAGCTTCCTCACACTGGGACTCAGGACAGCCAGACAGCTTCTGGAAGGAGACAGCTCTAATTTAGCGCCAAAATCTACTGATTCTTCTGTCTGGGATTACTTTTTTACACCACTAAATAACAATATCAATTGAGACATGTCCTGCATTATTACATAAGCTTGTGGCTCTATCTATGGGAGAGAACCTGGGTCAAAATGGAAATCTAAAACCTGAATTGTTTCAGTTTATTTAGGGAAACGCACCATGAGAGTACAATATAACGCTGTGTGTCATCACATTACCACAAACAGACTGACACACAGAAAACCTGGGGTCAGACAGTGTTCATTATAGGAGGTCTCTTTGCAAAATATATAATTAAGCTGCCATCATTTTTTGTGCTGTGTGTGCACTGTCCTAGATAGGAACACAGGGGCAAAAGGAGCCCCAACAGCATTTTATTTTGGTGGAGTTGTCAGGTTTAAATCCTGTTGATCGGCCATGAATGGTGTCATTGCATATACCTGGAGTAAACGTGTGGCTCGGCAGTAGAGTTTGCTGTTGGTGACCTGCACGTCGATCATGTAGTTCTGGTAAATCTTCCCCTTTAAGACGTGAGCGCCGGTGCTCACAGTGTTCAGCAGCAGCTTAGTGGACAGCTCCCACTGCTGAGAGAGAGGCGGAATTGATTTTTTTCTTCTTCTCTGCAGTTACATAATCTAGACTGAAAGGAAACAATGCATACAAAAATAATAACATCATCTAAAATAAGACCTATAGAACACGAGGAATAAGAAAAACTGAAAATCAATAAAGACTAAATTAGTTTTTATAGTTTTGAAAAAAACTCTTGAAGGAGGATGGGGGACAAAGAAAAATAGAGTAAATGAGGAAAAACAGTTATTTATCATGCTCCAGTGAGTCACCGAATCAATGTGTGTGTGTGTGTGTGTGTGTGTGTGTGTGTGTGTGTGCAGCACCAGGTGTGCTAAGATCCCTGAAGCAGGTGATGACCAAGTGATTTTTAATGAGGATAAACACAGCTTATTGATGTCCTCCTGCAAAAAAAAAAGAACATGCAGACTTTATCAGATGGATGAATGGACAGACGGACAGACAGAGAGACAGAGAGATAGACAGATAGATACTTGTTGTACAGCAGCTGCAGTGTCTCCATCAACCCGATGATAAACAGCGTGGAGGTTGGACGTCTTCTCTCTCACTCTGCGCGCCAACTTCGCCACTTCACTGACATCGTCTGCGGAGAGAAACCGTCAAGACCCACGTGTTGATTTGGGACAGAATCCAAACATGAGAAAGATATCTCACCGGAGTGTGTGTAGATAAGAAGAACGATGTCCTGGTCATTGAGAAAGGGCAGAACTAGATGCAAAAAATCCTCATGTGCTATGCAAAAGTCAGGACCCTACAAGAAAGTAAAAACGTTATATGTCCAAAAATCTCCTTAAGTAGACGCCATGTATTTTTCATGTTTAATTATAGGGCATGTTTAATTATAGGGCTTTAAGTTAAAATTATCAAGATTTTCATATTAAACCCACTTTTTTAAAGCTTTTTATGGCTGGTATCATTTGTTTCCTTTATGTAACATAATTTACATTGTCAGTGGCGGAGTCATTCCTGTGCTGAAATAGTGTGCACGTGCACAATGGATGCACAGGAAATGACACATGCACATACAAACTGAACTCTGGGAGTTGTATTATTAAGAAGTTCTCAGCATTACCACAAGTGTTGTCAGAACTGAAATCTTAAACATTATAACTTTTAAAATAGTAAATAATAATAATAATAATAATAATAATAATAATAATACATTTAAAAAGAAAATCTCAATCCACAAGGTGGATATAAATAGCACTTGCAAATTCAAGTAGTAGCCCTTGATTGAATGAAGACCACCCAGCAGTATAATCAAAAGATTAAAGCAGATTAATTGAAAACAGACAAGTCCTACTGGGTTTCATAAAGCAGGTACAGGATGTATTTCATGTTAATCCTGCTCTGGGTTAATCTACAAGTCAGACACAGCAGAGACAGATGTGTCATTACACGCTGCAAAATAAGAGCTGGATTTCACTTACGGTAATTGGATTTTACTGGCTTTCAGTCATATTCATATTTTGTAAGGCCTTATAAGGATTTCTCAGACTTGTTGAACACCCACAGACAAGCCGGAACAGAAATCTCCATGTTTAGAGTCAGCGTGTACTGTACTGACAGCAAGAGTGTAGTTCAGAAAAATGTTCAATCTCCTGTACAGTGGCATCGTACTTTGTTTACAATATGTGGTTACACTTTATTTGACTGTATCTACATAAGAGTGACATGACACTGTCATGAACGTGTCATAAACATTATTAACAAGTCATAAATGTTTAGGACATAACGCTTCATTTAGTAAGTCTCATTCGCTTTTTGTCATGACAAGTTAGGGTTAGGGTTAGGGTTCATGTGTCATGACTGTGTCATTCATGACAGTGTCATGTCACTCTTATGTAGATACCTTCAAGTAAAGTGTTACCCAATATTTACTTGTTCATTCATTCTAATTTTTCTCTTTTGTTTAAATGATGTTATTCCATTGTTTCCTTTCACATACCAGTGGACCCTCATTGTTGTTTAGCTCTCTGTATCCTCCGCTGATGAAGCCCCGAACATCTTCATAGTCTTACACACAAACACAAACACAAACACACACACACACACACACACACACACACACACAGAGTTTTGGTGTATTCACACTTTCATGCGTGATTTTGCACAGTATAATCTCCCAGAAAAAGTGTTAATTCAGGTGCAAATGAAGTTTGCTGCTAATGAGTGCATCACACTCCTCTCACCTGCTCCAAACGTGGGGATACACTCGCTGGCGTCAATGAGGCCCAGCGTGGCCAGGGAGCCCCATCCCAGGTAACACACACGCCTACCACACTGCAAACTGAAACACAGAGTAGCAGATAGTTTGGTTCCAAATAGGTCAAATCTTTGCAGAATAGTTTGTATTGCTTAAAACACAAATTATATCATCTTATACATTTGAAATGTCTGCAGTACTGTCTGTTAAATGAGCATCTGTGTGGGTTGCCAGCATGGTCATTTTCTCTACCTGTGGATGTCATTATTCAATGCAGAGATTCAATGCATTTCAACCTTGCAACAAATACACTTTACTGGGTTTTGAGTGTTTTAACTATTTCTTTATTTCAGTGTTTTTGTGAGCTGTTTTGATGAACCACTAGCAAACTGGCAGCTTAAGAGAGCCAGGATGCTGATCTGAATCAGAAAGAGTCTGTTTGCCTTGTTAAATAAAATACAAAGGTTACAGTAAAAGGTGTAAGACAGGGTTTTTCACCTCTTTCCAGCTGCCTCCAACAGAGCACTTATCCCCTCTTTCTGAGCAAAAGTGACATCCAGAGTTTTCTCGTATGCTCTCATGTGCTGCAGGATGCCCCTGTTGGAAAGAAACACAAAGGAGCTAACAACTGCTGTGTTGTGCATAGTAGGGCTGTGCTATTCATCAAATTTTGATCGCAAAAAACAATGTAATCGAGAAAAACATTATGTACATTACGTTTATGTACATGTAACATTACGTTTTGCAAGTAAAACTCTTATTTTGTCTTGTGTTCTGAGTGGGGGAAAAAAGTAAGAAAACGGGAAAAGTAGTAAGGGAAATTTCACAGTTCAAGGCGTTTTCACTGTTGATTTTGTCTAACTCTTTTACTGATTAAGTCTATGAGTAATCGTGTTAAATAATCGGGATTTCAATATTGACCAAAAATAATTGTAATTATGATTTTTTTCCATAATTGAGCAACCCTAGTACAGAGTTGGAGACTAGAGGACCAAAAGTGTGTAAGATGGAGTTTCATTATAATCTTAGAGTCCCTCTAAGATCTTAAGAGTCTCTCTAGTCAGCATATACTGTCCAGATGTGTGTATAAGTACATCAACTACACCAAGATATTCAGGTAAATGAAGACAAAGCCTGAGATCATTTAGAGTCTTTTAGATGCATGCTTACTTGTACGTGTTGTTGTTTGTGAAGGTGGCAGCATGAGCAGCAGACAGGATAACCTCCAGGAGAATCTTAGTGGCACTGCCTCCTTTCATCCTGGAGGAGCCACTGATGGCCTCCGGCTGAACACATTCACACACACAGTTACTGGCCAAAGTATAGACACACTGCTCTCTTGAATCACACAAGAGTACAAGTAGAAGTTCTTACCCCAACCGCTGGGTTGATGAGGAAAGCCTTTTGACTTTTGGTAAGCTCCTGCATCCTTTGCGCCACACTGTGAAATGTGAACGTGCAGCCTGGAATGGACTCATCCCTACACATTGTTATTTTGGATGTTAAATAAGCTTTATTTTTTAAATCAGAATGGACATTTCATAGAAAATTATCCCCGATTTACCAACCTCATAATGTTGAAGGAATAATAGTGAAGTACACACAATCACACACCTAGCCTGATGTGTAGGATTGAAGCCAACCAGTACAGGAGTGTAGACCTCAGGGTGCTGCAGGCAGAGGTCCAGCTGACCCGCCACAAATGGAGCCTAAGCAGCCGAAAATCAAATGTACACAAACTAGCTTAAGTTGTATGCATGTTTGCGAGGTCCTGACTCATAAATTAACATTCTGTCCCAACACTGAATTCAGATTCTGGCCAATTAGAGTGGCTTACAGATAGTCCACAGGAAATACCAATGAACAAGACCCGCTTCTTTCCCTCACAGACCTGCAGGGTGCCAAAAACATGGAGTGGTCAAATGCATGTTTTGCTTTAAAAAAACATCTTCACACACACACACACACACACACACACACACACACACACACACACACACACACACACACACACACACACACACACACACACACACACACACACACACACACACACACACACACACACACACACACACACACACACACTATCCCTGACCTTCTTTAGACTGAGCATGCCCTGTTTGGGGTCATCTTCAGGCGCTTCTTGAGAGGATAACAGAGCCCTGTGGAAAGTGAGAGAAAGACAGAGTATTTTAACATATTAAAAAAGTAAGTCACTTTTAAAAGTACAAATAACACATTCTTCGTCTTACAAATGAAAAGATGAATTCATGAGCCATAAAACACTCCCTTGTTTACCTAGTTACCCTCAGGAATTTGGCTGCTACAGCTTTATTTGGTCTGGTATGACCAGTAGCTATGGTGGCTAATGTTAGCTAACGTAAGCTAACTAGATATTTCTGATTATCACTGATATAACTGAATTAGTTTGCTGACGTTATAACTCTTCTTTGCTTGTGCCATTATTACAATATGTTTAGTATGTCATAGATAGAATTTTAATAAACACAGTGTATTTGTTTGTTTGTATTTATTTGTATATAAACACGGATTGTTTTAAATGTTTAAATGCTAAAACATAGTGTAGCAGTGGCACAAGAAAGATTATAAAATCAGGAACTGCCTCAATAATGTAGTAAAGGTTTTCTTGCTTACATTAGCTAACATTAGCCACCATAGAATAAAGCTAAATTAGTTTTATTACATACAATTTACGTTTTAATTTTTAAGTGGAAGAGTGTGTTAAAAAGTTACATGTATGTTTGAAGCATGTTTCTTATTCAATGTAACAAAAACCCCAGCATACCTGTCTCCTCCTGCAATGATGTACGAATAAACTGAACTCTGGTTCAGCTCCCTCAGCGCTCTGTTAAAAGTCGACTAACAACACAATCACACAACACAGGAAGTCATCACTTTTCATTCTTGAAAGAAGTTGTTTGCTTCCGGGCGTGCAGTGGGTTAAATCACATTTCAGTGTCAGGATTTAGAGAAATGGCCGACCCAAAAATGCAGAGACGACGGGGCAGTGTTAAGTTCAAAGATTTCATAAATAAAAAAGGTTACAACAAAAAGAGTCCTGAAGTAAGCAGAGAAAAAATAGTTCCAAAAAATGTTGAGGAAGCCAAAAGACTAGAATCAAAATAAAGTGGAACACTGAGACAACCAGGGTAGAAATACACACACACACACACACACACACACACACACACACACACACACACACACACACACACACACACACACACACACACACACACACTACACTACAATGATCTGACAACAGACAACGACAACACAGAGACTAAATACAAGGGTAACAAGGGTGAAAAAAGGGACAGGTGACATGAGGGCTCAGGAACAGGCGAAACACATCAGGGAAGACAATCACAAAGGCGGGAAAACACAAGGCAGGAAGTTAAACAAGACATGACATGGGAGAAATCAGACTACAAAATAAAACAGGAAACTGAAGCATAAAACATACACAAGGATGAAAACAGGGTAAAACGCAACAGAGAACACAAGAGACAGTAAACAAGGAAACGGGGAATAAATTAACACAATTTAACAGGGAAAACTATAATAGAAAATCGCAACCGTGACATTCAGGACAGCTTTTACCGTGATGAGGAAAGCCAGTCGACCAGAAGTTCCACAACCACTCAGTACGACGACACTGTCCCGAGGATCCTGTGAAAGAAACACAAGACAGGCTTTAACAACGTACCTGACTGAGCAACAGAAATACAGACAGTCAGAGAGTACATACCTTGAGAATGCGCTCCACCTTCTTAGCAACCTCCATCAATGTTTCCACCACTTGTTTACTCAAAAGCCTCTATAAATGACAATTTAAATAAATCACTTCCTTAAAAGAAAATTTTCAGAATAAAGTTTTGTAACAGGCTACTCATTGTTTATCACCTGTTATTATGGAACCCACGCAACTTCTAGGCAAGACCCGCCCTTCAATAGCATTCACACACTACTATTGGCCAGGCGTCCATGCTTGGTAACGCTAGGTAACGTAGCCCGATTTGTTCAGGTCCTATCCCCTGACCAATCGGTTATCCTAACCTTAACCACTCGAGGCCAATGCCTAACCCCAACCAATCGGCCTGCTCCATATGGTGGGACTTGCCTAAAAGTTACATGGGATCCATTATAACGCGTACCTGGTAGGTGGCTCCTGTCTCTTCCTGAAACATCTGGGCATCACAGGCCTGCAACATCCTCACAATACCATTGGCTGAAGCCCGGTCGATGTCACGGGTCAGGGGGTTGGACTTCTCTGAAACAGGAAGTGACGGTTCATAATCTGGGGACTGAGAAGCATAAAATGTCAATTTTACGAATAATTCAACTTATTTGCTGCATTCAAACACTGTTCTACCAGCCAATCCAAGAATTAGTCAAATGTAAATTGAAACTACATATTAAAATAAATTTCTTTGAATGTTCGTTTATGTTTTTTATGACAAGCAGGAGATAATGATAATAAAGCTTCATTTGGAGTAATAGTTTGATATTTTTGTGACATACATTTGTTTGCTTTCTTGCTGAGAGATGAGAAGATTAATGCCACTCTCTATGCTAAGCTAGAGAAAGCATCAGGTTATCTTAAAGATGGGAAATGTATGAAACAGCTAGCCTAACTCCAGTCTTTATGCTAGCTAAGCTGACCAGTTTCCGGTCGTATTGCTTCATATTTAGCGTACAGCATGACAGTTATATTAGTTTTCTCTATGCAGCAAGAAAGGAAATATGTGGGTCAACTCACCTCCCATTCATGCATTGTGGATAGACAGGCAGATTCCGCCATCGTCTGTCCTTTTCTGCCAAAAACAGTTTGTCACAAGAAATGTCCGTCCATGCAGCCAGTTTCCTTTTTGTCAGTCACAGGATGTGAAATGAAAACCACAAAGTGCTTGGCTTTATCTGTGGTGACAAAGTTCACTTAAGGACCTTTGTGACTGAGGAGTGAAAGGAAGTAGCCTACTATGGTTTCCTCTGTCGCACACCAACACAAATGCACAGAATATCTGTGGATTCATAGCAGCCAGGGTTCATTCTTGCAACTATTTTATAGGAAACATGAAAGAAAGAAACTGCAGTCACTTAAAATGTACCACCGCAAAAAGATTTGGAACACAGAGATCAAAGTCAGCAACAGAATTCTTTTTAAAGTGCTCATATTATGGTCATTTTCAGGTTCATAATTGTATTTAATTAAAAGAAACCTCATATTTGTGTTGTACTGCACATTGCTGCAGCTCCTCTTTTCACCCTGTGTGCTGAGCTCTCTGTTTTAGCTACAGAGTGAGGCATCACACTTCTGTACCATCTTTTTTAGGAGTCACACATGTGCAGTACCTAGGTAAGGACTACTAGCCAGTCAGAAGCAGAGTATGAGGGTGTCCGCGCTAGCAGCTAGGCGAGCATTATAACGTGTTACAAAGTGACGCACGTTCGTCATGGAAGTAAAGGCTGGACTACAATAGAGCTGTTTGGAGCAGTTTGTGAACAGTGTTTTCTCTGGAAGATGGTAAGTCCCTTTGGGGTGGACTTTGGGCTATATAACATGCACAAACAAAAGATATATAACACAATAAAGGAAAGGGAAAAAGCCAAAAAGAATAATATGAGCACTTCAAAGAATATCATCCGCACTGCCTCACAAAAAAACTCAAACAGTGAATGTGCATCCATCCTTCTCAAACATGCTTTCAGCTCCAGAGTGTACAAAAGATCCAACTAATTCTCAGCAGGGCAAAAATATTTACACCCCAGCAGATTGTGGAGTCTAACATTTCATCGCTTTCAGAAACTGTTTGCTGCAGCGTGCCTCACTCCTCCAAACTCCCACCACTGTCTGTCATAACTGCCGGCTAATTGCTGTCAGTGACACAGCATCTGACATTTTTCATGTTCCATCAACAAAGACTAATATTATTTCTCCACACAATTTATATATAACTCCCTGTCACGTCTTTTTTTTTCTTTTACACAAAATACATTTCATATAGATGTACGCTGGAAAGGTCAGAGATTAGTGTGACGCATGTGTATAGCCTCCTACTCATTACTAGCTCACGCTGAGTATTAGACATCTGAAGTACATTTGGTGTTAACCTCTCTGAGTCACTCCAACACCACACCTGCGTAGAGCTGAGTGATAAGTCAAAGCCAGGATGGAGTGCTGCATCAACACAGACATGTCATAATATGCTTTTTTTTTTTTTTATGTTTTGGGGCATTTTAGGCCTTTATTGGATAGGACAGTTTAGACATGAGAGAGAGGGGGAGTGACATGCAGAAAAGTGCCGCAGGTCGGAACTGAACCTGCCACCACTGTGTCGAGGATTGAGCCTCTGTATATCTACTCTATGCTTTTATGTTCAGGCAATATCAGTAGATATACATTGTTTTCCTTGTTTTGACTTTTACAGAAATCTAACAAGCCATTTAAAATGTAAATATCTGCCTTTATCGAGCCCACTGCTCAGCCTCTGTGTCTCCGTCCTCACTGAATGATGCAGCAGCACACTCTGATCAACAACATCTGGAGCAAGTGTCTTGTTCATTTTGCTTCTCAGGAACTGTGTTTAGGTACCTTTCAAATACAACCGATTCAATCTATGTAGCTCTTCATAAATAATAAATTCCTGACCTGAGTGGACCCTTGTGTTCCTTGTGTCTCGACTTATTCAAAACCTGCTGCAGCGCCGCACTGCACATTGAATTTGGCACCAAACCATGAAAGGTCCTTCGATTTAGAGCAAGCCGCAGTTCTAAGTTTCTAATTCCTAATTCTCCTCCCCAAAGGAGCGAGAAAGTCATCACCACTTAAGTAGCTCTTCTCATAATCAGCCTTAAAACCCTGGAACAGGAAATGGTTCATTCAGGGTGCAAAGGGAAAAGACGGTCAGAATTGTTTTTGTCAAAAACTGTTATGAGCTCTGCAGTAGCCTAATTCTTGTCTGACTCTAAGTCAACTCCAAACCAACTCGTTTGATCACTGATATCTCAGATTCTTCACTTTATATATATAATTAGCGTTATTATTAACGCGTTATTTTTTTAATATATATATTAGGGCTGTGAAAATAACGCGTTAATTTCGATTAATTAATCTGACAAAAAATAACGCGTTAAAAAAAATAACGCAGATTAATCCATTCCATATTGACGTTTGACCCGGAGCCATTCTAGCCACAAATTCGACTGTAAAATGAAGGAGAGAGACGAAAATGTGCTGCCTGGATCATTGATTGGAACATTTAGCTAATTTTTACTTCTTCCTGCCAACCCTGGCTACCGAAATCTGCTGCCACTGATATGTCTGCTCTTCTCTCTGATGCTCTGAAACGGACGATACAGGCAACACAAACATCGCTGCACGTGACGCTAGTTAACACTATACTCGACAGCAGCTAACGTTAGCCTACCGCTAGCTAGTAGCTGGATTAAACACTGTTAAAATGCTGACAGCTAACGCTAAACGGTGTAAAGTTTGACTGTGTTTTACTGTAGAGGATTCAACACCGGTATGTAACAATCTGCTAGCCTGACAAGCCAGCTGCCACTAGGGTGCGTCTAGATTTCTAGGCTAGCAATCTGCAGCTGCCGTCGAAAAACAACACAGACGGTGCGTTCAATGAAACTGGTAAACTACAGCTGTCTCGTGGTGCATTTGAAGTTATTGTAAATGTCCTTTTCCCATCTGGTAGTTGTTTTTGTCGTTCAACAGCAATTTACTAGTGAAATAAGTTATTGTTATTGTTATAGATTATTATCAAATCATTTAATTTTGACCATATGGCCTTAGCAATAAACAAGCCCTTCTTTAATGTCACCGACTGTTGTTTAGTACCCTTCTTTTTTCTTTTCTTTTTTTACTTTCTTAAAAAGTATCGGTTCAGGCACCGTTAATTATGTATGCGATTAATTTCGATTAATTAATCACAGAGTATGTAATTAATTCGAATATATATATATATAAATAAACATTTTTATAGCTTTAGTCTGTTTGCATGTAAGTGGGGATGAAGGTATGAAGAAAAACAATAAAGAAAGGAAAAACATGGAAGGAAAATTGCTATGAAAACCCCACTTACTTTTACTTTTGTAAAAAAAAAAAGAACTTACATCGTGGGATTACTACTGATTCTGAATGCCTTGTCCACCACTGTCATACTCTATTTAGCGGTTGGAAGTAATCTGTGTCCTCCCTACTGTGCTCACATTATATTTAACTGTGGTATCTCTATTCAGCAAAATAAGCCAAATAAAGCTCCAGTTAACCTTGTGTTTTGGTTGTATTTTGCCAACATTTTTTTTTGTGCTCCCCTAATTCCCTAATCTCCCATAATTAGTCTCTGAATGATGACAGGCTGGTAGGGTTTGTTAATAAACTGAAACTCAGGACTTTTCCACAAAGCCCTTGTAGCACATTTCAGCATATTTGTGGTGCTCTTATCTCGCTTTGTCCTCACAGTCATTCGCTGCCAGATTAAAACTGTCATTTTGTGCCTGTCTGGTTCCATTCATTTCAGAACAAGATCATTGTTCTGATGTTTTGAGGTTTGCAGGAGCTGCTGACACTGCCTACTTCTGTCTTAAACAGCCCGTGCTGTTCAGGACATCAACACGCAGGAAGTATTTGATCTCAAGTCCTCTGGCTTTTTTATAATTAATTTGGATTAGGGGAGAGACTGCAGCTGCAACCTTCACAAAAAGATGGTTGTTTTTATTGCATATACATTATTTTCATACATTAATTGTATATTACACGTTTTTTTTCCATTACTGTTTATCAAGAGTGCATATTGAGCCTCATACTTTCAATAAAACAGGAAAAAAGTTTCAATTTGTTTACTAGGAATGTAGATGTGACATGAAAATTTATTCATGAAAAGCGATACATATAGTCAGTTGTGGACAGTAGTGTCAAACATCTACCATACATATGCCTCTGCAGGGTATATTTCTCTGCATTCTTGAAATATTTGGTGTAATTAGCCATTAGTTCAAGTGTTAATGATGTCACTCACTCTAATTGTCTCACACACAAACAAACACACACACACACACACACACACACAGGCACATATACAACCATTGACTCCCTCTCCCTGTCTTTCAGCCGCACAGCCACAGTCGTCATGACAACAGAGAGGCTAATCTCCAGTGGACAGAGAGATAGAGAGAAAGTGCAAGTGCTTGCACAGAAACGTGCTTCTGAGAACGAGGAGCAAGTGTGTGTGTGCCATTAAGATATGCAGTGCATGCTTGCATATTTCTGAGTTTGTGTGCATTTAGTAAAAATAAATGAAGCATGTGTGTGTGTGTGTGTGTGTGTGTGTGTGTGTGTGTGTGTGTGTGTGTGTGTGTGTGTGTGTGTGTGTGTGAGAGCACGCTTGTGAGAGGGCGGCTGAGCATGCACGTTTGTGATGTAGCCTGTGCTAAATGTATTTCTACTTCCATTAAATGACATTACTGAATACGTTTTTACAAAAGGAATCACACAATCATTCATCATTCTTACAAAATCCTTATTTAGTCCGCCCTTCCACTCCTAAAAACTCCTAAATCCACTTCTTTTGTTTTTCCTTCATGCCATTTATCAGGCTTTTCTTTTCTTCCCTTACTATTAAGTAAATCATCTTTCCTTCTCTCTTCATCTCTTTTTTTATGGCTCAATCCCTCAAAAATGGCTTCCCTAAATCTTCCAGTCATCCTCTCTCATGCATTCTTCCTGTCAATCTTGTCATGCTTTGGAACAGCTTCAGCTTGAATAATCTTCTCTCTTTTGCTCTCTCTGTTTCTCTCACATCACTCCTTTCATCCCTCCTCTAATTCCTAAATCCATCCCTCTTTTCTATCCACGGCCTCTTAGCTTTCCAGCTCCCTCAGTCCCTACTAGTTTCTCTCACACACACACAGTGTCCATCCCAGTTTCTCACATTCCTAAATCCTCGCCTCTATATCTCCCTGCTAGGCAAGCAGGGATCACACACACAAAACACACATTATGTTATGGCTGATTAGGCTGGCAGAGCCACAGGGCAGTAAGCCCACTTTAGGGAATGATGGGGTGGGTGGATGGAGAGTGTGAGGGAGAAAGAGAGAGGTGGGAAGTGCAGAATAAGCGATGGGTGGAGGGGAATATGAAAAGAGGGGATGGATAGAGGAAAGGATGATGATTGATGGAGTGATAAATGCCACATGGTGGGAATCTCATTTGTCCTGATCTTTTAGAAGGAGGAAACTGATTTCACTGCTCCTATAGGCTACAGAGTATTGTAAAACCAAAAACATTTGAATGCGCGTGCACGTGCGCATGCCCGCGTGCAGATGTGAATTCGGGGTTGAGGTTCTTATCCGGTAGAGGGCGGAGTGAGAGAGAAGTGAAGATCGGGGAATCTGGAGCTGCAGAGGGCTGGAGCTGCGGAAAGGAGCGGATATAGGCTGCAGCGGATGCCGGGTACCTGCAGCCTGAGTGCGTTCGGGATGAAAGGCAGGAGTCGGGGGTCCACCGGTTGACTGAACAGGAAGACTTGTAGTAGCACGAGTCGTGGTTTGAGAGACTGGTCTGGTGTCCGGTGCGCGCCCACACACACACACACACACACTCACACACACACACACACACACACACACACACACACACACACACACACACACACACACACACACACACACGCATCCACATTCTCAGTAGTCTACGTCTTAAGAGCAGCAGGAGATGCATTACGTCATAGCCTCCCGTTGCCCTAGATGACCGCGCGCGCGCAGGACGGGATGATGCAGGGTTGCTGGACTAGAACAGGAAAGGATTCCACTGCTGCTCGCGAGCGCCCGGTGGCTGTGTCTCTACTGGACGAGGAAGAAGGGGAGCCGCCGTCGCGCGGCCGCTGGCGCTGATGGCTCCTCGCGCCCCAAGCGGGAAAGAGACACAGCAGTCGCCGCGGCGCGAGAGGGAAGGGGACAGCAGGTATCTGGGAAGTGACGTGGTGTCCGCGCCCCACGAGAAAGCACAACGGTGCGGTTGTCGTGCATTTCGCAGGAGGGCAGGAGCGGGAAGGGGAACATGGCCGCGCAGTCGGACGGCGGCGGTGCCGGTGTCGGGTGCGGCGGCGGGTTCGCCCAGCTGTACGATGTTGACGGCGAGGAGCCGATGGACTCTGCCGCGATCCACATCTGTCAGTGCTGCCGCACCTCCGCTTGCTACTGGGGCTGCCGCTCAGCCTGCCTCGGCTCTCTGCTCGGCGGGGGCCAGCCTATCGGAGGGGTCGGCATCCGGGAGACTCACTGCCCGCCCCGGGAGCAGCTGTGGCTGGACTGCCTCTGGATCATCCTCGCCCTCCTCGTCTTCTTCTGGGACGTTGGCACGGATCTGTGCCTGGCGATGGACTACTATCAGAGACAGGACTACCTCTGGTTCGGCCTCACTCTCTTCTTCGTGCTGGTGCCGTCTGTGCTGGTCCAGATTCTGAGTTTCCGCTGGTTCGTGCAGGACTACACCGGCGGGGGGCTCGGCGAAGTGGAGGGGCTGACCAAGCGGGGCGCGGTGGCTCTGGGGTGCCTTTATCCCGGCAGGGACCGCCTGCAGCTGGCCACCATCTGGCTGTGGCAGGCCACCATACACATCCTCCAGCTGGGACAAGTGTGGAGGTAGGGTGGGGGGGGCACAAACAACAACAACACACACTTGATCCTAACCTGTCACCACACTCCCTCCCTTTATCTCCCAATTTAATTCAAAGGGACTTTATTGGCATGTGTTTCTTACACACACACACACACACACACACACACACACACACACACACACACACACACACACACACACACACACACACACACTTAATGTTGCTAATGAGTAGAGTGGCATGTCTACTCAATGTAGCTAGAAGAAAGCTAAGCCCATTTCACAGTGACAGGCAGAGGAAGAGTAAGAGAAAAACAGGGAAAGGCCTCCCCAGCACTTCACTTAATATCTGGGAATGACAGACATATATTAAGAGAGACAGTCAGGCAGTGAGAGGGACACAGAAAGACAGACAGAGAGAGAGACAATTTGATCCCACTTTCGAAGAATGTGACTTTCACACTCCATAGCTCTGGTATATTAACTAAAGATAATATATTAGAGACATCCACAGCGTGTTTTAAGGGCCGACTGAGACGCTGTCCATGGTGCTGAAAATATTTTCAGCACCATGGACAGCGTCTCAGTCGGAGTCCTTTACTTTAGTTGAAGAACAGAGAAATCAGGGCTGTGTGTGTGTGCACAATTGTGTATGCACATGTGCGTGTGTGCTCATGTGTCTGTGTCAGCGTGTGTGTGACCAGTGGAAAAACGGTGTCATGGCCCTTCCCATGAGAGTCAGCATGCATGGAGAGTACAAAGAGGAAAAGCATCTGTGTTTCTGGCAACACATCTCCCTCTCTCTCTCTCTCTCTCTCTCTCTCTCTCTCTCTGTCTCTCTCTCTCTCTCTCTCACATACACATACACACACACACGGCCAAGGGTAGGTGCTAATTGTAGTGCTAAAAGCACTGCCGGGAAAAAACAGAAACACACATGGACCCTTTTGCTCCTATGCACACACACGCACACACACACACACACACACACACACACACACACACACACACACACACACACACACACACACACACACACACACACAGTATTGCAACTGTAGGCTCTTATGTGTGCTAGCTTGTCTCCAGCCTCCTAGCCCTCTATGCAAGGACAGTGTTCACTCCCATTCCCTCCCCCTCTCTCCAAGAAGACTCCTTAATGGTGTCCACTTGCCTCAAGCCGGGTGAGCAGCAGGAAGAGTGATGATTGTGTGTGTGAGTGTGTTTACATCCTGTTGTGCTACTCAGCTCATCTGCTTTGGCCTCTCTGTGGTTGTAGGGTTAAATCAACCCTTACACACACATACTTACAGACACACACACATAGACTCTACCTCCATGCACCCCACCCAGTAATCACCCCCTCAGCCAGCAGAATGGACTCTCCCACCTGGAGGAAGTGGAGGGGCAGGAGAATGAAGAAGGGGAGGGGGTGGGGATGTTTGTAGCTGAGGAAATGGTAGGGCCTGATTGAGACAGATCGCTTAGAGATGGAGAGGCTGTGGAGTGAAGTAGGGGTGGGGAAGGAGAAGGAGGAGGAAGAAAAGGTTGCACATACACAATGTGTAAATGGGGGGAGGGGAGTAGAAAAGAGTGAAAGCAGAGAGAGATAAGAGGGAGTGAGAGTGGTGCGGGTAGGGTGGAGGGGTGGAAGATCTTCTGAATGCGGTACAATACATATGGTTGGTATCCCTCTGTGTTAAGGCATTAAGTGGCTCTCAGGGCCACCTGCCTCACTGCACAGTAAAGCCTCAATCCTTAACCTGAACGTAAATGCAAGGACTTCCTGTTTACAGATTTGAAAAAAGCCAAAGAAATTGTGCCTCATATTTATCCTTCATTGTTCTTGAGTCAAGGACAAACAGCATTTTGCTGTTTGTATCTTATTGTAAAGCTACATAATCCATTAATTTGGCTTAAAAATGGTTTGTTTAGAAGCATTAACATATTTGAAGAATAGGATAATAAGGATAGGTTGGGATATATGAGATGGCCCTCACCCCAGAGTGTCCATCAAAACACAGGATGTCAGGGTGGATAACTTTCACTCTTCAATTCAATAGCATACAGCACAGCAAAGCAAGCCCATGTGTATTATCTCTACAAAAGGAAAAAAGGAAAAAAACATTAACAATGCAGTGAAAATTCTAGAAATTGTCAGCATACTGTATGCCCATAACCAGTCAACCCTGTTAACGGTCAGTTTTGTAGATGGTAAAACTTACTTATCAGACCACTTTCCTCTATCTTGCTGTGCCACTAGATCGTTAATTTGCCAGAAGCCCTCCCATGACTGGTAGCCCATGTGCCTGCTCAATCCCGGCATCTGCATTAAGCCAGACCTGATGTGAACATAAAGTGGTGTGCATGCACATGTAGCCATGTTCCTATGGATGGTGCATGATTTATGTTTTGTGAATTAAGCTTGTATGTTTCAAAGCAGATGGCTGTAATAGCCGTACATGCAGAGTCATGCATAATGTAGGAACACATGCACACACGCTATGACACCCATGAATGTATAATAGTAGCAGTATTTACTCACAGGGAAGCAGGAGGATATCGTTAGAGTACATTTGCATACACGTACATACACACACACACACACACACACACACACACACACACACACACACACACACACACAAACTTTGTAAGTGCCCTTAGGTATTTTAATTGAAATCACTGCCTACATCCCACCCACATGTACTGTAGTTGTGCACATTTGAAATTCACTCAGTATGTATGGATCAGAATTTTGTCATGGCTGTTTGTTCATAAAGAGGTTCTAACAACAATCAGACCAACCTAAACATATTTTTAGTAGTTCAGTAGGGCTATAGGTCATGACTTTTAATTCTGTTGCTCAGAATGTTGCATTCACATGATATTTCTGATATTTGTCAATTCATGATCATCTAGATATCTGTCACTGTACCATGTGCATTAGGGCTACAACTATTGACTATTGCTATCATTAAATAATGAGTTTTCCTGAAAATAGTGAAAATGGCCCCTGGCTATAGCCAATGGCTATAATTTATAGAGGTAAGATATTAAAATTTCTTTTTTTTATCCAACAAATATGCCAAACCAAAAGATTTTCAGGTAACTATCATATATGATGACGAAAAGCAACGATCGACTAATCAACTAATCGTTTCAAACCCATTTTGCATTGCTGTTTATCAGGTGAAGTTAATCTATCAGATTATTTTATGAAGGATTAATGATAGTAGTAGAATCAGTGATCTTTTTAAAACAAAAGTTACAAGCAGGCAAAACACAGAATTAGTGAGAAAGGAAATAATCCAAAAATGGCATTGAGGATAAAAACAAAAGAGGCTCAAAAAATGTATAGTGTTTTTATTTTATTAATCTTACCTCTGACCCCCTGCAGGTACATCAGGACGCTGTACCTGGGCATCATGTCGCGTCGGCAGAAGGAGCACCAGCGGCGCTGGTACTGGGCCATGATGTTCGAGTACGCAGACGTCAACATGCTGCGGCTGCTGGAGACTTTCCTGGAGTCTGCACCTCAGCTGGTCCTGCAGCTCTGCATCATGATCCAGGAGAACCGAGCCGAGACGCTGCAGTGTAGGTGGAGCACGGACTACACCGGATGGACTGACTTCAGTTCTTCAGACTAACAACAGCTACATGCCACATTAACAAACATAACACCATGGTTTCATGGAGCCCACAAAGCACATACAAATCCACAGCTGCACACACAGTAATTGGCAATTTGCACACATCATGCTCAGTAATTTGTGGCTGCAAATGGTGCTACATTTGGATTTTCACAGTGATTTTTTTGTTCAGGAAGTCCTAGAAAGAAGGCACAATCACAGGTGTCAGGGCGATGTGCTAGCCAAACTCCATCAGCCTCCTCTTCCTTATTCATCCATGAAATGTATCATCTAGGCGGCCACCCACTGGTGTTATTCATCTCTATCACTCTGGAGTTTTGGGACACATTCTACTTGTACTATTCTAATGCAAATATGTGACTAGTGCAGTGCAGGGGGTGGATGCGCACAGCAGCTGGGACATTAAAAATAACTTCATATTTCAGACTCATAGGCGTGATTACTAAATGTTTCTGTCGTGTCACACATTACTTCTTACTTAAGGATGTGCTCACATGATTACACATAACGCCCCCATTGACTCATAATAATCTTGTGCCCATGTACTTTTTGTTTCACGAACCTGGAAACCTTGTTTCTACTTTGTTCTGATTGATTCACTCAGAGAAAAAAATATGCATCCACATCATCATCCGCCTCTGTTCTTTTTTTCGCCTCCTGTGACTCTCCTGTGACTCTCTCTGTAGGCATCTCCTCCCTGGGCTCCCTCTTGTCTCTCGCCTGGGTTCTGGCCTCCTACCACAAACTGCTGCGAGATTCTCGTGACGACCAGCGCAGCATGAGCTACCGCGGGGCGCTGCTGCACCTCTTCTGGCGCCTCTTCACCATCTCGTCCCGCGTCCTCTCGCTTGCCCTCTTCGCCTCCCTCTTCCACATCTACTTCGGCATCTTTGTAGTTGTTCACTGGTGCGCCATGGCCTTCTGGGTGGTGCACGGAGGCACCGACTTCTGTATGTCCAAGTGGGAGGAGGTGCTCTTCAACATGGTGGTTGGCATCGTCTACATCTTCTGCTGGTTTAACGTGAAGGAGGGCCGGACGCGGTACAGAATGGTGACCTACTACATCGTGGTGTTGGCCGAGAACACCATCCTCACTGGGCTGTGGTGAGTTAAACCGAAGTAGCTACATTGGCATTTCCTTGCAATCTGAACCTGGATGCAACTACTGTCATGTTTAATCAAAATTAGAAAGAAAGGCGGGGGTAAAATAAAATTTTAAATCAAACTCTTGATAAAAAGCCAGTGCAGGGAGGAATTGGCTAAAACACAGAATGTAGGTATACCGTCGCTGTTGGGTGGAAACCTCATACCCCCATATTTTGTCTTTTTAAATTTCTTTTAATAAATCAATGCTATTGATCACCCTTTACATCTGTCTGTGGGTTTCACACATATTTAACCAATGAAAAGTATTAAAAAGAGCTCCTGACTAAATCTCGTAACTCCATTGGATCCTCAAATTGTTGGCAAGACGTCATAACGCCACTCCGCATGCAAAATTACAAATCACACCATGGCCACGCCAAGACCCGCCCTACGAAGCAGCTTGATTGGTTGGGGTTAGGCATTTCACCTCGAGTGGTTAAGGTAAGGATAGCTGATTGGTCAGGGGATAGGACCTGTACAAATCAGGTTACGTTGCCTTGCGTAAGCATGGGCGCCTGGCCAATAGTAGCTATTGAAGGATCTTGGTGTGGCCATAGTGGGAAAAAACATATTGTGTGCCGCACACAGCAGAGTTGAAGGTAAACAGTGACAAGGTGAATAGCTCAATAAAATGTTTTCAAAATCGCCTTTTTCATTAACAATTTTGGACATACAAGGTTTCCGCCTGACAGCAACAATATGCACTCTAGTCTACACAGAGCACACACGCTTAAGTGCACATGCACACACTCACATTAAATTAAACCCCATTCTGCAGGTACGCCTACAGGGACCCAGCGTTGACTGACTCCTACGCTGTCCCAGCGCTGTGCGGCGTCTACCTGACGTTCGCTGGCGGCGTCCTGGTCATGCTGTTGTACTACGGCTTCCTGCACCCTGCCACCGCCCACCTCCAACCGAGCCCTGCCTCGTCCTGCTGCGCCCAGCTGCTCTGGGGTCTCCCCCTCCCCCCGTCAGCCCCGCCCACCGCCCCACCCACCCCTGCCCACATGACCAAGTCACAGACGGAAGAGGATGTGGCCGAGACGTGTCTTCCCGTCTTCCAGGTGAGGTCGGCGCCCATCACCTCCAAGCCAGAGGGCCCCCTGATAAAGATCGACATGCCCAGGAAGCGTTATCCAGCATGGGACGCCCACTACGTAGACAGGCGCCTGCGGAGGACTATAAACATCCTGCAGTACATAACGCCAGCCGCTGTGGGCATCCGCTACCGTGACGGACCCCTGCTGTATGAACTGTTGCAGTATGAGTCCTCACTCTGACACACACACACACACACACACACACACACACACACACACACACACACACACAACATCACTACAGCTAAGCACATACACACCATAAAAAAGACATGTATGTATACATGGATGTTCAGATTTAGAAACACATTCTCACACCACACAACGTCACACTTGATGTAAGCACATATACACAAAAGCAATCTGTCACACTTTTAATGCGCGCACGCACACACACACACACACACACACACACACACACACACACACACACACACACACACACACACACACATTCCTTGCGGGCACCTACAACCTGTGAGTCCCATGGCCATGACTCAACAAGCTGCTTCAGCGCGAGTCCATCTCTTTCTCTCCTCTATCTTTCCAACTCCTCTGATCACTCGTCATCTGTTCTCATCGATTTAATATCACACGTTTGCTCTCCGCAGTGAAGAAAAAACAAAATATTGAAAAATGAGCGCAGTTTTACTTCGGAGTCTTTGACCACCGCATGCCGTTTACGTTCGCGCACTCTTTCACGGGTTTCAGTAGAATAAAAAGAAGTGACACAAAGAAAGAACAAACGTCACTTTTAATAAGGAGTTCGTGAATGTGTTGTCGTTAGTCTTGTCAAAAGGTAGTGTATATATTTTCTATGTACAGAAAGGATGTTTTTTATGTACCGTTACGTTGTTGCCGACTGGGGACAAAGCAGTTGGACACATCGGTTTTGGGGGTTGGTTGACAAGGTTACCAGGGAGAGTAGCGGAGCATGATGGGAAAGATGGAGACAGAGAGGGTATGGTATTTAATGAGCACTCAAACAATTTCACTTAAAGTTTGCGCTACAGGAATAGTTTCACATTTTGGGAAATGACACATATTCCTTTTCTTGCCTGAGTTAGATGAGAAGATCTTTCTCTCTCGTGTCTATACACTAAATTTGGAGCTAGAGCCAGGAGTAGATTAGCTTAGGTTAGATGCTAGCCTGTCTACGTTCAAAGTTAAAGAAAGGAGAGATGAAATACTGGTATCAATCCTCTCATCTAACTCTCAGCCAGAAAGCCAATAAGCATATTTCCCAAAATGTCAAAGTATTTCTCTAAGCATGCCAACAATTAAGCATACACTGTGTTCGGTGACAGCTGCGACATTAACTCTAAAAGTGAGAACACGAGAAGTTGTAGCAGCTCAAAATAAGACCCAATACCTTCTGAATGGCTGCCAATGTGCAACTAAAAGATTACTGTGCCAAAATGACAATGTGCATTGGAAGAATTAGTTTCCTGTCTGAAATATACTTCAAAACAAAACTAGCTACATCGGTTATGGGGATTTGTAAACATTACAAATCTACAGGCCATATGCTCAAAACACATTTCTTATTGGTAAGAGGCCTGTCTAATGTAGTCCCTTTCTCTCACTCAACACCTTGTATGCTTAGGTGTTAGCATGAAGCTAGAGCTGAAGATCTACTGAGGACAGATGGATGATTTTAATGCTACAGTTCTTGTTGCTAAACATGTACACTAGTCTATGTGCCAATCTCTTTCCATCTCCAAAATTGTAAAGTCAAACAGAAGAATCAAAAACACAGTGGCACCATCATCTTATAGATAAACGCCCATGTTAGTGGAATAAGTGTTAACTGTCTGCTGTATGGTTATATCATAAATATCAGCGAATACAAGAAGGAACTTAAAGCAGAGCATGCTGTTCACACTGATTTTCTATATGTGTATGCCGTTTAGGGCTCCAACAGTTCATCTCCATCATGTTCTGTTATGCTGTGGGTTAGATTTTCTTTAGCTATTCCGTCGGTTTACCTTGCAAAAATGAGAAATCGTCTCAAAATTTTCAACTAAAAGAGCGAATGCATTTTGCAATTATTTTTGTCTACGTCTACTACTACATTTCCCTGTGTGTGATTTCTAAATCATGTTGATCCCTCACTAACAGGGTGCTGCCACTGAAGCTGATATAAAACAGTTTTGGACTTTAATCGTCACAACCCTCTCAATGACTGGTCTCCTCCTGTAACGAATCCAATACCAACTCCTCCAAATCCACCCACGGCTGAGCTGTGATGTATGGCTCATTATTTTTTGGTTTGTTTATCCCTTTAATCCAAGCTGTTAGGTTGGCAGGCGACAACAAATTAGGCGAGATATCAGTCATCAGCCCGTCGACACGCCATCAGCGGGCCACCTAACACCGTGTTGCGAGTGTTTGCAAGGTAGTGAAAGAGTTTTTGCCGTCCTACCTTTTCTCCAGCCCCACGTCAGTGGTACAGCAGGCGAAACCCAGCCATTAGACATTTCCGATGGTGCGGTTACAAAAGATGAACACAAACACACACATGCTTCTTATTATAGCTGCTGTCCAAGAGGATCGAGCAGGTGAACGAGAAAGATATTGCATTTGTTAAAAAGGGGTACGTCAACATTTTGGGGGGCAATTTTGGCCTCTCATTTTTCCTTGTGCAGGTGTGTGAAATTGTAGGGGAAAAAAATGATTTTATCAAAGGCCATTGAAACTAAGGTTGAAAGCAAGCTTGTTTTCAATGAGTACAATTTGTCATCAAATGAGCAGATCCATCAGAGCTTGAAAGCAAATGGCAAGAAACAACAAAGCAACTTTGATGGTCTGGCAGGGAATGAATGGAACTGGGCCAGTATATAAACTGAGAGGCTGATGAGGGAAGTGGGAACAGGTGTGTAGATGGCTGGGGCAGTCAGGTGATGGGGATAGGAAGGGAAGTCTAAAGGGCATCTGGTGATGAATGAAGAGGCCTGAGGAATAGGGAATGTGGTTGGAGAGGAGGGAGAGAGAGATATGTTGTTTTCTATCATTACCAATATGTTGAATCCTTTTTTGGGGGATTTTGAACTGTTATAGACCAGTGGTTGTCTTTTTGGCTTCTGATCCCCTAAAAGAGTACTCTCTACCACTTTAGCTTTGCACTCTTTTAACATTGTTGGACTCACAATAGACAAGATAAAGATAAAATCTAAATCGATGCAGCAGAACCAGACATATTGTGTATTTTATTACACATATTCTTCTTCCTTATAAAAATCCTGGCGCCTACGTTACCCACAATGCAACTCGACCACCAACTGTTTGGTCAGAGAATTAAGTGTGTTGTGGCTAATGGTGGCTAATTGCCTCATGGTGCTAGACTCCACACCCCCCAAACTATTTTTATTTTCAAACTTGTAGTCTTCAGCCCCAACTGACACTGACTTGTGGCAATTTATCAGTAGTACTCCCTAAGACCTTTAAAGAGACTTAGATTGTAAAATCATTGAATGTCCTCTCTTCCTGCTTTCCTTTTCTTGCGACCCCTAAGATTTATCTTGTAACCCTTATTGGCGTCTCTACCCCCTGGTTGGGAACCACTGTAATAGACTAAATAATTAATCAATTGATCTAAAAAATTATCAGCTGATTAAATAATCATGAAAATAATAATTAAAAAAAAGAATTCAGCCAAATGTGGCAGGTGAAAAAGGAGCCTACAACACCAAAAATGTTGACGTATCCCTTAAAGTTTGACCACCGTGAACAAAGAGTAAGCTTACATTACTTTTCCGTGGTGCTAGCCGATTAAAAACAAAAAAGAGAACATCTGTTACTTTGCTGCAAGCTAGATTCAGTAGGTGCAAACGCGCAACAGAAGCAGCAGCATTGGTGTTCATATGGTGCAACGCGCTCAACCTACGGAGTCAATTGGTTGCTAATCCTTCTTCATATGGTGCAAATATGAAACACACATGTACTTATGGTGCAATAAGGGCAGATTGTCTCTTTAAATTCTATGGTGCATCTTGAGTACTGCCTTCAGTTGCCGGCCAAGGCTGTGCCAAAGGCTCCGTCCAAATGGGCAACTGCTCTTCCTGTCCTGCAGAAGCTATGCAAGTCTCCAACGCAAGGAGATGTGCTTAGTGTACATGCTCACAACACATATACACACACACACACACACACACACACACACACACACACACACACACACACACACACACACACATGGTTTTCCTCTACAGCATGGAGATATGCTTAGTACACAGTAAAAAGTAGTCTAACAATATGGGTTGTGTCCCTACCTCACCGCTTAAACACACACACACACACACACACACACACACACACACACACACACACAGACACACACTAATGTCCAATAATCCCTTACCCCTTTATAATTTGGGAACAATATTCATATGGTGCTATTGAGTAATGCTGGATGGGTTTTGTATTGTCGTGGTGACAGTGGTATGAAGAATTTAGCCAAATATGTTTAGAGTGTTTCACGCTCAGATTGATTGAATCGTGTAATTCTATCAACCTGGGTTTCCTCAAGTAGAGAGTGAACATAAAAACAGCAACACCTTCTGTCTCTGAGAGCGACACATAAAAGCAACAATGCCTTATCCGCTCGACAGAACTGGAGGTGGACTATTATTTATTTTTTTAGATATCCGAGTCATGGTTAAAGACGAACTTTAGGACTTTAGGATTTTTGTTGGTCCACTCTGATGTGGATGTGAACATTCACTGTACATTAAGCATGGGTTAGAGCGTGTCAGAGCACAGAAATCGAAGGAGAACAGCATACTGTGTTAGCACGAAAAAAAAAAGAATATGTGACATTTAGAGAATACAGTCAAACATTTTCTGTTCTAATCGTGCTCGTGAATTTCTTGCATGAATGTTTTAGATTTGATGGCACACGTGCTAAGGAAAATAAGTGGTTACTGCAGAGGCTTAAAATGTAGAGTCACCGCTTCGTATGTGCTTCTGGGTTGTTAAAGGGAGATTTATGTTGAGCTCCAGCGCAGCTGTCCCACTAGCTTCTCCCTTGTGCTAACCTCTGACCTTTTGACCCAAACCATGGCCCCTTTGCACCTAGCGCTCCAGCCAACCAGAGATCAGGTTTAACACAAATCAGGTCTGACACAACCAAAAAAAATACAGTTCCTTCTTTGTACGGAAGTATTCATGTGTGGCAGTCAGACTCGGCTGTAGCCTCATTATCCAACTGCAGGTATCATACCTTCTTACCATCTCCATTTTGTTTTTTTTAAATTCAGACTACCCTTCATATTTGGATCCACACTCTACAGTTGAGTCTGCATGCTACAAATGTAATTTCTTCCTTCACCCAAAAACCCATAGCCTTAGCCAGGCCCACTCTGTAAGACAAATCCAGTCAGTGTTATTGTATGGCTACACATTCACAGCTATGCAAGGTTACAGACAGAAAGGTTCTGGGCTTGGATAACCTTTACAACAAAAAAAAATACCACATCACTGTTCTAATGTGTTGCTTGTTCTTATTTCATTGCCTTTCTTTTCTGTTGAGTTGAAGAAAGCCGAAACCACAAAGTGTTAATGTGCAACAATGCAAACTTTTTTCATTTGTTTACTTTTTGCAATTGTTTATAATAATTTGGTAATCGTGCATGTCATTTCTATGGACTTAATTTACATTTTCCTCTATCATGTTTGTCTGTTGGTGGGTTCAAATTGGTCAGAAAGGGGGTGTGGGGGTGGAATGCACCTTTTAGGATGGATGCAACCTCCCTACAAAGGAATGTGGATCTGATTGTGAAAAGTAAAACCAGAAAGTTATCTTTTTATTGTTTGGATAAACACATAAATGTTCCACTATCAGGGTCTGCAAAGCATATGAGGCCTGTGGTTAGGCTGTGTGTGTGTGTGTGTGTGTGTGTGTGTGTGTGTGTGTGTGTGTGTGTGTGTGTGTGTGTGTGTGTGTGTGTGTGTGTGTGTGTGTGTGTGTGTGTGTGTGTGTGTGTGTGTGTGTGTGTGTGTGTGTCTGTATGTGTCAGTAATGCTTCATATGCTTTTTTTAGCCAAAGTTTTACTTGCTTGGTCCAGAGCTGTGAAATTATCATTACTCGTCATGGTTTGGTAGAACTAGAGGCCAGACACTAAGCTGTTTCTGATCTCAGACCAGTTTCTACCAGATCTGAGTCCAACAAATTGAAATTGAAATCCTTTTCTTTTAGAAGCGAAGAGTTTTTATTTTTTATTTTGTCACAAATGTTTAAATTTAAGTCGGAGGGATTTCAGTGGTTTGACTCAGGTGCACAGGGCAGGGTCAAACTAAATGTTAATGTGGAAGTATCTATAAGATGTACCGTGAGCTTTTATTTTGTCGGGGTCATGCTTTTCTACTGTGTTCTTCAGCTTGGAAAAAAAAAAGTAGCTCTAGAGATTTTGATGTGCAAAAGTACCTTTTATTTTCTCGTGGTTGGCATTTTGATTGTAAATACCTTTTTCTGGTAATCCTCCTCTGTTGGATCTATGTTCGATGAGTTGGTTAGATGGCTCTTACAAATGTACTGATAGTAAATGTTCTTTATAAATATCCAGAATGTAAGACGAGAGAAGAAAAATACGGCTTCACTGAGACTGTGTTTTCGTAAGAGTCTGTGCCATCGTGTTGTCTCGACTATAAGCACACTGATATTAGATCTGTAGGCAGGATGAAGTTTTGGGAATGATTCGCCAGACAGCCACAACCAAGCATTAGACGAACTGATGAATAATGATAGGTTGATGTTATATTTCTCTCTCACATTCCTGATAAACACAAACAATTTTTTTTTTAATTGTTCTGCATAGAAAGACAATCACTACAAGCAATGATTAGTGAAGAAATCATTTTATTTCTTTCTTTAGAGTACAAAAATGTCCATTTTGACCCCTCATAGTGTGTGTTAAAAAATGCTAATGGGATGAGATAAGTGCTCAAGAATATTCACCACTCCCAAATCTGTTCGCTAAATATGAGGCCGCAGCCACCAGCCCGTTAGCTTACCTTAGCACAAAGAGTGGAAGCATTGAAAAAAAGCTAGTCCAAAGTTTAAAAAGTTGGACAGAGCCAACTTAGCCAAAGTTAGACCTTTGGACAGAGCCAACCTAGCCATTTCCCCTTACTTCCAGTCATTATGCTAAGCTAAGATAACCGTCTCTAGCTTCCAATTTAGTGTACATTATTGACAGTGGTATCAAGCTTCTCACCTAACTCTCGGCAAGAAAGCAAATAAGTGTTTTTTTCCAAATTCGTCGGACTTTTCTTAATTAGAATGTGTTATTTTTAATGCCGTGAGCTCCACAGATGAAATTCCATTCACCTCCTGTTATCGGGTGGAGGCAGAAATCTCGGAGACAAATATCTCAAAACCTTGACAAATAAAACCAAACCTATCTACATACATGGCTTGATACCACTAGATATGTGAGAAATCTGATATTGTCATTTTTGGAAACCAACCCTTTAAGGAAAAATAAGTCAAAGAGCAATGTAGGAGTTGTGTTTGTTAAAATGGACATTTTTGCCTTTTAATGTGAATTAAATAGCTTGATACGATGGTCATATTTGCAGCGTGCAGCTACATGTCATTGTCAAACAGTTCAATACATAAGCACATATTTCAAACTTGAGGAAGAAAATGTTCAGAGGAACACAAGTTTTGAATCTAATAAAAACAGGGGCTGTCTGGCTAACGTCTCCCGTCTTCGCTGTAGAAATGATGGCTGCTGTCATCGACCGTGTTCAAACCGCTCCTGCGTCAGTTCATAAAAACGCCATTCAGGAATCTTCTGGTCTTGGGGGATTTCCAAATTCTCACCGAATGTTTCTGACCAACCACAAAAGAAACGGGAGAGAAACAAGACGAAACATTGTGTATCTCTTGTTTGTCTGTGTATTCTGTGTCTACAATAGTGTTAAAGCATTCTGGGGAAGAGTTGAATGATATTTTCAATGGCTCTACGTGGCCAGCGTTAGGAAATGTGTTATTTTTGTTACAATACCTTCTGAAAATAAAATCTATTTATCTGTGAAGAGACAAGAGATTTACAATACAGATGACTACATAGAAATTATGACAGATTTTAAATGATGTAAAAGAGATATAAATGAAAACATGTACAGTTCATTTGGTTTTGAACACAATACAGAAATGTATATGCGTCAGTATTGAGTTTGATTTTATATATTTACCATTTTATTACATTGTAATGTTGTGACTGCGATGGAGAAAAAAAAAATTATAAAGGAATATAAATTAATTTTTTTCAAATGTGTGTCGTTTTTCCTTTACATCTGGGGACACTTAATGTGAGTTTTTTTTTTTTTTTAACATTCTTTTGAATCACAACATCAATCAAAAACTCTGATTTTCAAACTTTATTTAAAATAAAAAATAAAAAGTCATTAAACCCCAGGAATCTCTCTACAGGCCAGGGCGGATTTGCATAGTGCCATTTTTTACACCTCTCAAAACTAGAAAACATAAAACAGTAACTTTATGGATCAAACACAAACACAGTAGTACAAAGATGCAGTTTACATGCAGCATTTAAAAATCACAAACACACATAAATATGATGTTTCTGGATGTGGAATTGTTCCTCTTGTTTCAGCAGCAAAATGCATACTCACACACACATGAATAGATGCATGAACAGTGTATACAGTACATATCACTAGTAGATATATAGTTAGAAGCATGCATGCAGCACTGCATTAAAAGATAAGGCTTTCAGTATGAAAAGACCATCCCTATCCTGTTGTGGCACACAGCCTGGAGACCTACTGTAGATGTTGACCATAAAAAAACAGGTTGTATCATTCTCAAAAAAAAAAATACTAAATCATTTCCTGAAAAAAACTGTGCATTTGCTGGGGACTACTTTTAGCTGTGGATGAATACACATTTGGTGCTCTAGTGAGTATTTGGGGCAGCAGGACAGCGTATGGTGGATTGAGTCAATACCAACTACAGTGCCCATGTTACTTATAATGAAGGAACATGTCACCCAGTGCACCAGTGTGGCTCATTGATGTGTTTTTCATAATTTAATAACTTTTTAACAATGGAGCTCTGGCGCAGAGGAATAAGATATATCAGGCATTTATACACACACACACACACACACACACACACACACACACACACACACACACACACACACACACACACACACACACACACACACACACACACACACACACACACACACACACACACACACACACACACACACAAGGCATCAGTAAAAACCTACTCCTAAACGTTTCTTCTATTTTCAAAAATTAAGTGATCCAGTAAGTTACTGTCCTACCCGATGGTAATAATAAACATTATATTGCTTTAATTTTATGATACAAATCCCTCTGTAAAGAAATGTATCTTAAATATCTCCTTGGAGCATTTGGTGCATCTTAATAAGTCTTTGGTATCATTTATACACATGCTGTAAGTACAGAAGGGATACCTTACACACCTTCACTTACTGAATCATTTGCATAGAAATCATCCTCTTCAAAACACCATTTCACGTTACTGTAGCTTTTATAGTTATTTTAACCTATCCCACTATAATTCAACAGTAAAAACGTATCAATTCAGATGTCAAATGTCAGTTTTTCAGCATGCAAGTATGGATAAAAGGACATTTAAAGCATTGTTTACTTCAGACTCGGGTATCAGTGTAACAAACAAACCAAAACGGTAACAGTACACACAAGAATACAATCAAGAGAATTCCAAAATCTTAAAAGCTTTCCTGCTCAAGACACACAGGATCTCAGTGAAATACATATGAATCTTAAATGAGCTACTGGCTCCCTCTTCTGACAAAATGTAACACCACAAATACAGAAAAAATAAATAGAATACAGACAAAATAAAGTATTCTATAAACACAATTCCTGCAGAAAAATACAAAATAAATCTTTCAAGTCAGAAGATTTCCCAGAATGAAATTATTAATCTAAAATAGACTTAAATATTTCCTCACAACAAGTTACATTCAAAACATCACTGGCTTCTTGTCACATGTTCAAGTCTATTGTAACAGGATTTTTTTTTTTTTAAAACAGTAGCATTACGGAAAGTCAGTGACAATAGTATTCACTATTAATAGACGTTTGACAGTAGGTCTCAAAGGTCTCTGTATTGCGTGTGTGTACGTGAACAACACACATACAGCGCACACACAGGCCAGAGTGAAAGCTAGGGCAGCGGCCTCTGTGAGTAAAGTGCAACATTTAAAGTAACTCTTTGAGCACAAACAGGTGACACAGATTAGTGTGGAGTAACCGGCTCGGACTGGTCTACTCCAACAGGGGGTCGTCGTCGTCATCGTCATCGTAGTCAACCTGTAGCCTCTGGAAGGGCCGGGGGCCTGACGAGCGGCGTCGGCTCAGCAACCTGAACAGAACTGAAGAGAAACAAGTACGGTTAGTTTTTTGATCGGTTGGAGACACACAGTGTATGTCACGGATTTAACTAAAAATCCTGAAAACTAGGGATAGAGCGATTATCAGGACTTTTTTTTTTTTGGCAGTTTGCAGATTATCTGCATCGCCGTTTTATTTGACTGATAACCGATAAAGTTAATGAATTAAAAAGTGTGCTACTTTGGCTCGGCTACAGCTCGGTGTCTGTCTCTCTGCTTTGTTTTCACTCACCACTGAGTCTGACTTAATGTCCCGCCCACAACACTAGCTGAATATCTGTTACTGTCCATTATGTTGAAAGTTTCTAATTTATTAAATCATTGCTTTAAGCATTAAAACAAAAGTTTTGTGTTGGCGTTTGTAACATTCCAAAATCTTAAATTTTGGCTTAAAGATTTTCATTTTCACTGTACATGCATATCGTTTCCAAAAATCGGTTTCAACAACTACTGATAATCGGCATCGGCCTTGAAAAACCAGAAGAAGTCGATCTCTACTGAAAACCCTCTGGTGCTCCAGGGGTCTATCCTGGGTCCCCTTTTTATTCTCTATCTAACATGCTACCCCCTGGGGCATATATTGCATGGACCTAACACATATTCATATACTGTTGCAATATTTCAGACTTACCAGTGATTGCACTGAGTACCAGTAGGACGCCCACCACCAGGCCGATCACCAGAGGGGCATCCCAGCAGTTCTCAGCAGCCAGCAGGCACCTAGCCTGGATCAGCGTGCCGTTGTTGGGCTGTGGGGGCACCGACAGCAGGCGGCACATGAGTGGGTAAATGTCCACGCTCTCTAAACTGCTGATTTGATAACCCTGACGAAAGCTGGGCCCCGACGCTGCCATGAAAGGGTGCATGCTGGACAGGGAGTTGTCGTAGCCGTGATCGCCCACTGAGGGAGGGAGGGAGGGAGAATGAGAGCTAGTGGGTGGAGGCGATTACAGATTACTTTGTAGTTAACCAAATGTCTGGCTATCACAGTATCACAGTATAGAGAAAACAATTAAGAGACGTACATCTCGGCAGCTTCCCTCGCTGCACTATAGTCCAGCCTTCGTCAGCAATCAGTATGATTGGCTGGATGCGCTCATTGTTCCGGTAGTGCAGCCTATCAGGGATGGCTGATTTCAAATAGGCTGTCATATGGGCGTGGCACTTATTCAGCAGGGTGAAGATGGCCTCTGGGTCTGCAAAGCACATGCACAGAAATAGGCATGTGTGTGAGCAATGGCCTAAAAAAACCACTAGAGAAAAGAGTTTTAAATTTTGACGGATGTACTCATTGTGGTTATATTTGTATGCAGGGTCTTTTATCTCATGTTAGCTGAAGTAAACCTGGTTACCTTTATGTGGGATGAGGGCTGTGACAGGTGAGAGGTCCACCAGTGTGTAGCTGTCGGGGTGGAGACAGTCGTCCAGCCGTATGAGGCGCTCGGCCGAGCACTGAGCCATGCCGTGGTCACTGGTTAGCAGGATGTTGACGCGACCCCAGAGGCCGGTCCGCTTCAGCTCGGAAATCAGCAGGCCTATGTTGTCGTCAACCTGTGCACATACAAAGTGACACGGCCATCAATAACAGTTTACATCAAGCAAATGTGAAGTGACAGGAGTTCTGTCCAAATATAATTAACCCTCAAATGTGCTGAGACATTAGTGTGGGCCATTTTTACAATGAATTTCAGGGCTCCAAACTAACTTTTTTCACTAGGAGCACAGTGGCCCCCAACTGAAAATTTTAGGGGCACTACCAGAAAATTTAGGGGCAAACATTGTAAATTAACATGCTAACCAAATATTCACATTTCTACTAAGACACTATGACAGTTTTTAAGTGCTCTTTAATG
Source organism: Perca fluviatilis (assembly GCF_010015445.1). Taxonomy (NCBI): domain Eukaryota; kingdom Metazoa; phylum Chordata; class Actinopteri; order Perciformes; family Percidae; genus Perca; species Perca fluviatilis. Next base: position 6,233,486 of record NC_053135.1, on the reverse strand, counting down.
TTTTATGTAAAGCTCTTTGAATTGCCTTGTTGCTGAAAGGTGCTGTAGAAATAAAGTTGCCTTGCTTTACAACCTCAGCCTGTCAGTCAGTTACCAGGGCATAGAAACCACTGTTGTGCTCGTCTCCGAGGAAGTGTAACGTCAACAGCATCGCGACCGCTTTCGGCTCACCATTAATATCATATCGCAGCAAACACTGTCTGCGTGACGTTATGAAAAACTGTAACCACACTTGAAACCGCTTTATCGGCATTTCCGTGACTCACTGGGACTTCAACAAAACTGTAGAGCCGATGTAGTTTGCATCGTCTGCAGCTCTGCATTTGTGCGAGTTTGTGTCAGGGCTCTGCTCTGTCAATTTTCAGAGAGGACAGATAAGCTTACGCGCTCTCAGGTACCGAAATTTCAAAATTTAACGTGTAAAAAAAGCGGACAAATTTACTGGTCGCACATGTGCGACTGGATGTAAAATTCTGTCGCACACTCTCAAATTTTGGTCGCAAAATGCGCAGTATGGAGCCCTGAATTTACATATTTATTGCATCTTTATCAAAATAAAGATCTGCCAAGCAAGAACACAGACTTAACTGCACTGAAGAGGTATGACCAAAACCTCCTACTTCCATCAAGCTTTTTTATTTCAATAATGTTATTTAATAAAAATATGTGGATGGAAACTCTACTGCAGGAAAACATATACACAGGTCAACTCATTATTCTCTAACATGTTACTCAGAGTTAACTAGATGAGTGGATATTCTTGTGGATATTAAAACGTACACATATGATGTGTGGTTATTTTTTTTGTTACAGCAGGCTCCAAGAGTCCTGTGCCAAGATCCATTTCTATTCATAATTTGTCAAAACGTTGATGATTCTAGTTTTCAAAAATGTGAATACTTAAAAGGAATACGAACAATGATTAATTAAGGCAACAATACAATACGACCTCCATAAAGTTTTCTCAAAAACCTGGGGACAGTCATACTTGTCACAAGCAGGAAATGTTCAGGTGTAAATAGTAACCAGCCATGGGATTATGAATGCTGGCTCACTTCTGCTCATTAAAAACCAAAAAAGTTTCTGATCCTCTCTTCTAGATGTCAGTTAAAAATTGTACAACAGGAGAACCCAAACAAATTTCTGGTCAACAGTTAAACCACTGTTAGAAATGCTGCCTCTACCACGCTGCACACACTTGACACAGTCTACCATGGTGCATTACGTTTCATTACTAATGCCAAGTCACGCACTCATCACTGTCGTCTTTATGAGGAAACTGGTTTTAGCTCTTTAGGTCTGCATAGATGGTTCCACTGGCACTTTTTTATTTTTAAAGCAATTAATGGTACTTTACCAAGTTATCTTACTAGTTTGTTGACCAGGAATCATCACCTTTACAATCTCCGCTCCGCTAACATTTTGGCTCTAAATATCCCACGTGTAACAACAGAATTTGGCAAGACTGCTTTTAGTTATGCTGCTCCTTGGTGTTGGAATTTACTCCAAAATGTTATGAAGCTTTCTGTTCTCATTCCACTTAAACATTTTAAACAATTACTTAAACAATCGAAATTTGAACAATGCACATGTTTTCAATAAGCCTTTTTATGTTATTTTACATTGTTTTACATGTACTGTAAATCAGTTTTGTTTGCTGTGTCTGTTTTTGTGATTCTGTGTAACTTGTGTACTGTTGCTCCAGGGCTCCCTTGTAAAACAGATTTGACTATCTCAATGGGACATCACCTGGTAAAATAAAGGATAAATAAAAAAAATAATAAAAAAAAGAAATAACTGCACAGGCTTTATTTACCTGCAGGTAATTTCCACTATATAACCTGCTAGCCCACTAGTGAAAATGACCTAGCTTCAGGTTAAACTGTAAACAAATGAACTGGATACCTTCTTTCTGTGGTAAGTGACCATAGCATAAGCACATTATACACATGAGAGACTAATGGAAACACTGCTTGCTTCCAGCAAATGTATTTGTTTTCAGAGCCGAAGATTTCAGGAACCTTTTGTGCCAGGATCTAGTGAGCTCTGAGATTTTAAGCATAACCAAATTGATGTACCTCCTTCAGCGCACGGCTCATGGCAGTGACGTTGTCCGGGCCGAATAAGTGACCTGACCGGTCTGGCTCTTCCCAGTAGAGAGCTGCGAACATCACCCCTTGCTCCTGGTGGAATAGCAGGGATGATACAGATGTCAGACAATGGCTACTAACCCTTCCAGACTTCTCAAATGTTACTGCTTTGTGCAATAAAGTGCCATAAACAAGCAGTTAGTCCAGTGATAGAGCAAAATGGGAGTGGAAACGAGTGGAAATACAGTGAAATATCTCTGTTACTAAAGAGACATACAATACACCAAACACTGAGCTTACTAAAGTAACTGTTCTACCTTTTCGTCTCCCAACATCAACTTTGTCACGATCCCCAGTCGTTGCTGGAATGTCACTTTAGAGTTGTATGAAAGGAAATGTGACGCTGTGCGGTTGCGGATGGCCACATTACAGCCGGGCCACATAATGGCCGCCGTCTTGTAGCCGGAGTCCAGCGCAGTGAGCCAGAGGGGCTGCGCCTCACTCCACCACGCCGGGTCGGTGTCATTGCCATCGCCAACGTGGAAGTTCTTGTGGCTGACGGGGTCGTACATGTTGTTGGACAGAATACCGTGAGACTCAGCATACAGCCCTGTTACCTGGAGAGGAAAAACAAAAGGCTAGTTATGATCGCTGTAACTCTTTGTTATGCTACTATATTGCTTATTTCAGTTTATTCTATCATCTTCTATTATCTACTATATTATGAGATTTAATTGGTTCCGTTTTGTAAAATGTAGTTGGACCCAAGCAGTTTATACAGCCTTTTCATGTTTACTTGACCGATAAACCACATATGAAAGCGCATTATTACGTCTTTACGTCTTTAATCGATTAAAAAAAAATTAACTAATTAATCGCACAATTTGCTGTAATTAATCGCGATTAATCGCTTTTTTAAATTGAGACTGAAGCTTGTAGTAATGGATATTTAAATGCTAAATCACTTAACTTTGCAAATATGAAGAAAACACAAACAAGGAAATGTTCTGCTAAGTTCAGAATGTTTAATATCTTTCAGAACAACAGCAGTAACAATTTGGCTTATTAAGTCCTGCTGAAGGCTGCTGAAACGGCTAGAAACTGTCCGACTTGAGAGCAGATTTTTGTCACCACCCCCAATATTAGCCACATACCTAATATACCATATTCTGAATAATATACAAACAAATATATATATATATATATATATATATATAGAATATAAATTACAATCTAGGCAGTACTTAATATCATAAATATTATAATATAGGCTACATAGTGTTTAATCTGAATGACTAAGCAAAGCACATATATCTAAACACAGAAATGCACATCAATATCAATATCAATGTTACACATTAAACCAGTAACCCAAAACCACAAAGGTGTATGTTGGCCTAAAGTGAAAACAGTGAGTGTAGTTTTAGATAGCGACGCTGTGCACAGCAATCCATTACCAATGTAAAGCGATTGACTACATTTCCCATCCAGCACCGCAACCAGGAAGTAGCTTGTGTGACAGTGAGACGCACCAATTTCAAACATTTACTGGAATATAGTCACGGATACTATCGAGTCGACAGCGTTAAACATCAGACTGCAAATAAGGTTTTATCAGCGTGACCAACGTAACAGTTATCAAGCAAACAAATCGCGCACGTACATATCGGCAGCACAGCAGTAGCACAACAGACAAACAAACTTAAACCACAGCTCAATGTAGCGAAACAGCAGCTTACCGGTGGCGCATCTCTCCTGACGAGACAACATGTCGGAACTAGTACTCGGTCCCGTTTATAGCCCGTGCTCATTCATTTCTGGATTCTAACACATCATCTGTTTTCTCTTTTGGGATCTTACTGGTCCATGTTTCAACTCTTGACTGGCCCGTACTTCAATCAGGTAAGTCCATTCCTCCCACCTATTAACCTGCGGTACATTGCTGTTGAACACCCGTGACGTAGTGAATGCTACAAATACAGAGTAGCGGCGCCTGCTCTTATGGAGACGTATTACGTTTCTCAGCCGCCACATGAAGTAAACAAACACAGCTGCATTAATTTCGTTAATTTTTTTTAACGAGTTAAATATTAAAAAATTAACGCGTTAATTTTGACAGCCCTAGTCTTTACATTATCAGACAAACAGCTGGATGGATGTGCATCACATACTGCTATTTGACAGATCATCTTTGACAACACAAAAAGCACAAGCAGCAGGGTTACCAGGCTGTAGTGGTTGGGAAACGTCTTGGTGATGAAGACGTTGGTGAGCTGCTCCACCAGGACCCCTTGACTGTACAGGAGCTTCAGGTTCGGCATGGGGAACCTCTTCAAGTAGTCTGCTCGGAAACCATCGAATGACACCAGCAGCAGTGGCGGAGGACCCTGTTGAGCTGTGTTGTTTTCTGTGGCCAGAGCTCGGACGCCACACAGGAAGCCCAGCAGTATTTGAAGTAACATACTGAGATAAACAAAGAAAATTGTTATCTACAATTTCATGTAACTAGACATGGTGTGCTTAAAACAAGACTGAGTCTACAGTCATGCTAGTGGCTACATGAGGCTGTACAGTGAGTCTTTGAGCTAAATGCTAATGCCAGGATGCTAACATACTCACAGTGCAAACAATGATGTTTAGCAAGTATCATTTTTGATCACTCCATTAATTATCACCCTTTTGTCCATTATAACTTTTGATTGATAGCACTAAACTAAACAAATTCTGAAGAGACAAAACAATAAAAATCTGTAACTGAATCGGCCCTTCCAAGAAACCCAAGCTGTGGAAAGTGCACTTTCAATGTCACATGGCTAGACCGCCATTACAGGACTGTTGTTTGGTTGAATACCACTAGGCAAGAGTCCAAACCATCAGTCAAGCTTTCCAGGGCAAAGCTACAAAAAATGAAAAAGGGAACTGAGAACAAATGTCTGGTTAGATAGACAGCAATAAACATTTCCATACCATTTGCCAATCATCATTCTCACATACAAAAGCACTTAGAGACAAAGTGATATATTCTTTGGCGCTTGAGTTTTACTTGTAGGAAGTGAAACTTATAGCGGTTACAACAAATCTACTATAGATGTATGAGTGACAGGTTATTCCCCAATTGTTAGTGCATGTCATGTCTTGCTTTAACGTCTATCATGGGAAAGGGGTTTTCTGAGAGTTTGTGGGGTCAATTTACTTTCTGTGTGGACAAGGGCATGCCTGGGTCAACTGATAATAGTAGATCTGAGTAGTGGAGGAACTGGCTATAATGAATGCCCACAGTGATCTACACTGTTGTTTTAAAAAAAAAGTGTGTAAACCTCCTCTGCCTGTTTTCTCATACAACATCCTGTTTCATATGCATCCAATTACAAGACAAACAGACACTGTTGTGACTATAACAACACGGTTACAGAAGACTAAAAACTTTTTTTTCCATACACATCCTCTGAGGTCAGCTACAAAGAGCAGCTAGAAGCTGCTAGAAAACTCAGTCAATTTCCATTCTTGGAGGACACTTCAGTAAGGAAGAATAAAAACACTATTTCCACGAAGCAAGACAATCCATCACAGTTATACGTGTTACAGTTACGTGAATACCAATCACAAGTGCATTTTAATAACAAGGACAAATAGAGAAACTAATAGTGAAAATCAAACACGACTGCAAATAGCTTATTTTACTGTACATTCATCCACAATTTGCCATGTGCTGTAATTCTGCCAACACTTTCTTCCTTATCCACTCGCTTCTTTCAATCACATTTTCTTATTTACTAACTGAATTCAGGGAGTTAAGTAATTCCGAAAGCAAAGACCTCAAGCTGTAATCTCAAAGACGCATGAAATTGAAGTAAATGCTACAAAATTAGATTCACACACGCATACGCGCGCGCGCGCGCACACACACACACACAATTTTGATTTCTAAGTTTGTGCACACACTCTTCAGGCAACATGTTCTTCTTCTGCACTGCTTATGAGCAAAATTGTGAGCTTTTCCCACTGTCTCACAAAATGTAACACACGCTCACATACACCTCGTGCAAATAAGGCAATGACGTTTGTAACGTTAACTGACTTCCAGATTAAAAACTTGAGCAGCCAAACTGTCCATGTATTACAATCACAAATTGTAAAATATGTCAAATTTCAAATTAATAACCACAACCACGAAGTCGCCAATTTGTATGTAAAGTACCAAAGAAATGTCAATAATAATTGCATTTATAAATACTGAAGACAATGCGGAAGTCAAACGAAGATTGGGTGATGTAACGTTAGCTATAATGCGCAAAAAATGTATTTTCAATATTAGCTAGCAGAGGAGCGTTAGCTGCCCGCAAAGCGTTTGCTAGCTTACTAACGTTAATGTTACAGCGTTAACATAATGCTAACAGTCTGTTAAATTAAATTAGGTTACCTGTTACAGGACTGACAGGTATACTTTGTCCTCCAGACAGTATCGTTAAATAACTTTCCTTTTCGGTCTATTTTCGCAGCAACATCATCATCATCACCACTGGACTTCCTCAAACTCATAGCTAGCAATATCAAAATTCACAGACGTTGGGACGTTGTCGAGCTAGCTAAGATTATTTCCATAAAGTTCCGGCTGCGCATTTCAAAATAAATCCTTCTTTGAAACGCCACACACCATAATACAAAATAATGACGTTTTTGTCATCTTCAGTTACGATTTTTTTTATATATAAATAGCAATTCAACTGTAATTATTAGTAAATCCAAACCCAATGACATATACAAATAATTTTGTATGAGTTTTAAAAACGGAAGACTTTTGTTTTGACGTTAAAACGGCGCACCTTTGGTCTTGTTGTGGCAACCTTGACGTAACTTTTGACGGACGCCTTAACTAAATTGTCAGTTCAAGCAGCGAATCAGCGTTCTCATTTGGGGGGCGGGACCATGGATGTACGTTTGTTTCTTTTGCATGCACCATGTGGTTAAATGCAACATTATAATAGCTGTTGTACTTTCGTAAAAAAATAGGAAATCTATATAGTGTTATAGTGTTGGAAAAAGTATTCAGATCCTTTACTTTAGTACAAAAAGTCCTAATACAACACTGTAAAAGTACTCCACAAGTAAAAGTCCTGCATTCAAAACTTTACTTAAGTGAAAGTATTTAAGTAGGCTATTATCAGCAAAATCCTACTTAGAGTATCAAAAGTAAAAGTATATATTGTGCAATAAAATATTCCCCGTCCCAGTGTTTTACTATTAAATATGATGTTTTTGGATTAATATTACTGCTGCATTAATTAGTATGTTGCATTTTACTGCTGTAGATGTTTATGGCTGTGCTAATTTGAACAAATATACTGTTGGGTGAGTTAATCTACAGCAATGCATCATATTCTATAAGATCATCATATGTTTGTAGCATCGCTGTCCTGTGAGATCCACATATCTCTAAAAAGTCAACTGTTCATGAGCTCAGAAAAACAGCCCTGTTTTCAGCTTTGTGACGATGCATTTTCCAGGAGATCCAGAAGATTTAAAATAGATAATTGAGCTTAAGAAGGAAGAGGAACACTATAGCCTTCAGTGTATCACAACAATTTAAAATCAACACAGTTAGAGATATGTGGTTTCCACTGGACAGGAAGGGGGTTTAAAACTGTAATCTGAAAAGCTAGAGCTGTCAGACAAATAAAGTAAAAAGGACGATATTTCCCTCTGAGATGTAGTGGAATAGAAGTATAAAGTAGCAGAAAATGGAAATACTCAAGTAAAGTACAATTACTTCACATTTGTACTCAAGTTAAATATTTGAGTTAATGTCTTTAGTTACCTTCCACCAATGATAACATTGAGCTGTCCCTGCACACAGGTGTAAAGGCAACAAAAGCCCATTTCAGCTCTCTGCAATGCTCTGCATGCTAAATTAAAATCAGTAAGTTGCTGCCGAATCCTGGTTAAAACTGCTGGAGATGGTCCTTTAAAAGATACACAGTGGGCTTATAGCCAGCTACTGCTCTTTCCGTCAATAGCAATAATATGCCATGGATTGGTGTATTATAACAAAGTACATTTACTCAAGTACTGTACTAAAGTACAAATTTGAGGTACTTGTACTTTGCTTGAGTCTTTTCTTTTCATGCCACTTTCTACTTTTACTCCGCTACATTTCAGAAAGAAATATTGTACTTTCCACTCCACTACATTCATCTGACAGCTTTACTTTACAAATTGAGATTTATGCACACTAAACACATGTAGTTTATAAAAGACAATGTTTTATTATAAATTAAACTACCCAACAATATAACGGCCTACAATTTCAGCTGAAATGATGAGACGATTAAACCCAGACCTGTTTGGATCGTTTGAGTACTTTTACTTGTAATAGCCTACTTTAAGTACATTTTCCTGAAGCTACTTACATACTTTAGTAACATTTTCAATGCAGGACTTTTATTTGTAACACAGTATTTTTACAGTGTGGTCCTAGTACTTTTACTTTAGTAAAGGATCTGAATACTCCTACCACCACTGATGCCATGTCTCTTCAAGTTGTGTTTTCCTTTAAGGATCACCACTGTCCTTTTTTCATTGCTTTTCTGCCTTCCCCGTCCAAAGTCCTGGGGTGCTTTTTGATAAGGTAGGCACTTTTGGCACCACAGTCACTCTGCTGTGCACCTTGACTCGCTCAACCATTCGGGTCTCTGCTTGACCTCTTCAGCCAGAATGGATCCTGTGTACGAGAACGAGAACCAGTCATCAGGTGAATATGACCTGACGTACGAGACGCCATACGCTGAGCCCTCAGACCTGACAGCAGAGTACGAGAACACTGGGACTCGACGAGTACCGACTCCCCCTTCTCTCCCACCACCTCACCATCCCACGGCGGAGAGGAGAGGCAGTTCCTCCTCTTCCTCATCCTCCTCATCTTCCTCATCTTCCTCACATGCCGGAGATGAAGAGAAAGAGGAGATTGAGGACTTGAACAGGGAGGAGGAGAAAGAGGAAGAGGTGATGACAATGGTGGAGGAGAGCAACAAAGAGCTGGATTGGGAGAGGGGGTCTCCACAGGTGGAGGCGGACAGGGGGAACTCATCACGCAGGTCCTCATCTTCGTCATCATCGTCTTCATCAGCCTCTGAGAAGCAGGAACCTGAGGAGAAGCCAGAGCCTGATAAGGACGGACCTACAGTACAACTTTTTGTTAAGGTAGGGGATTTACTACATTAGGGGATTTCCAAATTGAGTTCAGTGTAATCTCTGTGACACGGTGTGGGCACCTGTATTGCAAGCACAAAGACGTGCAGGTTGCATGCTCAAACTGACAACCTTTCTTTGAACTAAGTTGTAGGCCTCATGAAGCTCAGTCATTATCACATTCATATCAGTTGCTTATGAACAAGTCTGCAAGGTCACTGAGTATGTCCTAAAGTGTGTGTGCACATGTGTCATACAGCATGTGTGGGCGTGTATACGGGAATGTGATTGTGCTACATCCAGAGTTGGACATTGTTGTACTTAATGTGCTATTTTTTGGGCCCTTATACCTCCATGTGCTGTTCATTCACTCCCCCTTCTATTTATTTATATTATAGGGCATCATGTTTAGTCATTTCTGTGTGTGTGTGTGTGTGTGTGTGTGTGTGTGTGTGTGTGTGTGTGTGTGTGTGTGTGTGTGTGTGTGTGTGTGTGTGTGTGCGTGTGCGTGTGTGTTGCTCTGGTTCTAAATATAAGTCAAGTTGAACTTACAAGAATGTTCTGACTCAGTGCCGGGATAGCTAGGGATGGTTGTTGTCGGATGGCCTTGTGAATTCATGTGTGTCACGTGTGTGTGTGTGTGTGTGTTTAGTGTGTTGGTTGGTGGGCTATCTGTCTATCTATCTATCTTTCTATCTACCTGTATCTATGTATCCATGCTGAACATTGTACCTCCACACCCAAACGCTCACACTATAAATGAATTTATTACATAATCGGCACATTCCACACTAAAGTCCAGTTGCACTGGAGTATACAGAGATCATAAATTTGACACTTCGAAACTACAACCGCAAAAATTATAGCAATATCACGCTGAGGTTATTGCAGTAGAATAAGAGTTGGCCGGACAAAGCACAGCAGTTCCAAACTATTTTAATTCTGACTACCACAAATGTTTTCTTGAAGTGTTAGCATTGTGTTAATATTGGAGCCTAGCTTTAAATACTTTGTATCTTACATATTCAGTATAAAGATAAATCCAGCAAAATAAACATAATCAACAAAAAGTTATACTTACTATCTCATTAGACCCCTCCTATAGACTTCTCTACCACTTCTGGAAAAGGGCAGGGCGTCTGGATCAAAATCCCTTTAAAAACAATTTTATTAACATTTACAACTACAGACATGGTGGATTACTGTAACAACCTTTTAAAAATGTTTTATCAACATTTATAAGATGGCTAACTTTTGCTGGTGGCTTACTAGAAATTGAGAAAACCTTTTAGATTTCCTAAGTAATTAAAGAGCTAGCTAAAAAAACAGGACAAGTGTGAGGTTGGACGAGATATTCCCATTACCTGGCAACCTAAATGTTATTCTTATTGATGGTTTATATAACTGATGTAGAAAAGATTTGTAAATTATTGATTGACCATTATAAAGTCATTAATTACAGCGCCTTAACCCTTTATAAATGTTGGTTTCATTAGAAAGGGTACTGAAATTTTAATTTATTCTTCATTAACTGAGCAATACAATTTCCCTTTAAAATGGGTCACAATTCTCTATGCTCAATCATTTCCTTAAACAGCTGGGCACTGTAGTTTTTAGTAAACATTGAGCAAGCAGAAGGGAAGTAGTGCATTTGTTAGGGACCCTTTTTCTTTTTTTTAAGGGCATTTCTGTCTTTATTGGATAGGAAAGCAGAGAGATATGAGAGAGAGGGGAATGACATGAAGGAAAACCACCACAGGTTGGATTTGAACCCTGGACCTTCTTCATCGAGGAACAAACCTCTGCATATGTGCACCCACTCTACCAACTGAGCTAACCGGCCACATCAGGAATCATTTTCAGCCATGAAATAATATACATTTGGTGCTCTAGAGAGTATTTCCAGCAGCAGTATGGTGTGTATGTGGGATCTAGTCAAAATAAACTGCAGTGCCCATGTTCCCCATAATAAAGGAACGGTTTTAGTCTTCCGACTCAGGCTGAGAATTCCCAGCATGGGACCCATGGGTGCTGATGAGTCTGAGAAGGAGCTGATGACTCTCCATGATTCAAAGTCACCCGGTTGTGTTGTCAATCAGAGCTGTAAGAGGTGAGAGGGGCAGGGCACCCTTGGGTGACTTGCTCTGCCCTCCCCTTCCCATCACCACATTAATGCTTTCCATGACACCCCTCCCCACCCAAGGGGGTTATTTTTGCCCGACACTGTCATACCCCACTGCTGAGGCCTCGGGTACAAATTGAACCCAACCCCCCCCACACAGACACACACACACACACACACATACTCTTTCTCTCTCTCTCTCTCTCTCTCTCTCTCACTGGCGCTCGTCCTCAGCTGACACTCTAACAAGCGGCTATGGGACCAAGCGGACTTCACCGCATGGACCTGGAGTAGAATCTGCTGTAAACTGACACGGCACACACACACACAAACACATCTACACACCTGTAGAAACAAAACACACAAGCAGAAAGGGTTTTTCCTGACCATGACGGATACTGCAGCCGAGGAGGACAAGGACCCTGATATTGAGCTATTTGTCAAGGTGGGGTATGTGTGTTTTGGTGTATAGATCACAAGCTGACACTAGATCAGTTTTCTTCTCACCTCTAAATTACATTTCTGTACTAACTTTACCATCTTACCTTGCATTCTGCCTGTAATAAAATAAGTTTTTTGTTGTTGTTGAGGTCAAGTCAAATTAAAACTACAGATGCTCACTATAGAATCTGTAAAATGTGTTAGTGTGTGTGAATGTTGGGGGTGGCTCCTTTAAGTGTGTGCATGCCATGTTGTTGTTGTGTGTTGATTTTCCATGTGTTAACCTGACACCCACGTGCATAGACAATCTCTCTCTTTCTCTCTCCCAATGAATTATTACTGGGGTCCTTTCAGTATTGAGAGCAGCAGCTTTAAATGATCTGAAGTTATGATAAAATATGTGTTTGGTATGTATGTGTAGGTATGCCTGTGTGTATTAACTGTATGCACACAGGTTTTAGCATGTCCCTTTGCTGACCAACAGTCTAGATATATTGCTCTCTTATTGACATTTAGGGAATATTGCTAGTCTATATTGTGTTAAAGATGGGAGTGTGACAGCTAGTCTACTGTATGTGCACTCTTTTACATGTTTGCTTACTTGTAAGGCAAGTTACCAACATATTTATAATGAACAATCAATTTATAAATGTTGCACTAAACTGAAAATATTTAAAGGAACACATTAGAGTTAGATGAGAAGACTGATACCTCTCTTATATCTGTACGCTAAATATGAAGCTTAGCTTAGCATAAAGATTTTGGGAAAGATCTAGCACTAATTAACAAGTTATATCTTGTTTGCTTAATCCGTATAAACCCAAAGTGTGAAATATAAGTGTGGATTGATTTGTTTCATTGCTGTACCAGCTGGGACCTTTGGAACGAGCCAGGCTAACTGTTTCCCTGTGCTTCCAGGCTTAATGCTAAGCTAAACTAACTGGCTTCTGGCTCTGCCTTCTTATTTAACGTACAGACCTGAGAGTGGTAATCATTTCCTAATCTAAGTCTTGGCAAGAAGTTAGTATGAGTGTCTTTACACATATTTGCTGACCATTTTTGAATGTATGATACACATTTTGGTTGCATGACAAAGCAATTCTAGTGCAACTGATTTAAAATGTCTTATGGTAATGAAACATTCACTACTTTGCAATTTCACTTGCACACATTCAGCAATGGCTGAATAGAAAGGTATGCTTCATTCACATTTTTAAATGAATGTGTTTTTTGTATAAAACAGAATATGTAAGATTAGATGACTGGACTTGTTTTCTTAGAAATTTCAGAAAATAAATGTCAGTGTCCAAACAAGGTGAAGAAAAGGAGATCACGCTTATGTTTAAAGTTCAGTGAAAGTGTGTGTCTTTCTGGATTGACGGGACAGTTGTTTTTTGATTTCCATAGCTAATACACTGCTACAGCATTGTACAGTAGGACACGCACGCCCACACAGGCAGTGAAGCGGCTAATGGAAGCAGTGTGGATTATTCATGTTGGACTCGTGTCTCATTACATTACAGTGTCCTATTGCACCTTTGTGTGCGGACGCACACACTGTTACATCCTGATGGCTAGGGGGATCAGGACAGACAAAACCAGGGTTAATTGGTATTAAAAGGATATTTCTGGGATCAGGGAAATGATGACAAACAGTGCTCAAAAAGGAAGGATACGTGGGCCGATGGGTGCTGTGGCAAACAAAACAGAAATACAACCAAAAGAAAATCCTCAAAAGGAAAACTAATCCTAAAAGAAAACAAAAAGGAGTAAACAAAACACCGCTCTAACTTAAATACTCAATTAAACACAAAATACAGAACTCACAGCACCCCTGAACCTAGTGTGACTAATACAGCATAAATCAAACTATGTGCAGGGAGGATATCAGTGTTCAAATCTTACTCCTTGGCCCACATCCTCATACTCTCAAGCATTGTCTCCACAAGTCTGGTCTGGCAGCTTCCCTCAGCTGCAAACAATTGGGCTCTTTAAGCTGGAGGCAGACTTGATTGACTCCTCTTGATTGGCCGGCGCCTCCAGGAACTGTGCAGGACTTTCCTGGTCCATCCAATCAGCAGTGCATGTGATGGTACAGCCTGCTTTGCATCTCAAATCATACTCCATTAAAACACACACATGAAGACATTGACGGCAGCCGTAACAACACACACACACACACACATACACACGCACGCACGCAAATGCACATATTGATACTACTGATCATATGCCAATTATAGATGTGTGTATGTATACACACAGACCCAACCCCCAAACCCACCATTTCAAACTAAAAGGCACTGATTCTTCTTCTCCTCTAATGTGTGTGATTTGTCAGTGGTGTGTGTGTTGTGTATCTGTGTGTGAACCAGTGTCTGGTTTGTGTGGGTAGGGATACCCACACAAATTTGTGAATGAGCGTGGGCCTGTATGAGGCAGTTTGTGTTAGTCTCCATTTCTATAGCAGTAGCCATTAGTGTCTTACCATGTTTGTGTGTGTTTCTCTGTGTGTGTGTGTGTGTGTGTGTGTGTGTGTGTGTGTGTGTGTGTGTGTGTGTGTGTGTGTGTGTGTGTGTGTGTGTGTGTGTGTGTGTGTGTGTTTGTGTGTGTGTGTTTACAGGCTGGGAGTGACGGGGAGAGCATCGGAAACTGTCCCTTCTCTCAGCGCCTCTTTATGATCCTCTGGCTGAAAGGTGTAGTCTTCAATGTCACCACTGTTGACCTCAAGAGGTAATAATAATATCATATTGTATGTATGTTGTCTTTGCATAGGGGTAGAAGAATAATCTCAAAGTTGTGTAATTTCATTGTGAGGCAAAACATTTTTGTTACTTTCACGTTCTATACGTGCAATTCAGGAAAAAAAAGTACAGTGACAATTGTTAGCATATGCAGTTGTTTAAAGTATTGCATGGACCTATAAACACAACATCCCATAACTCACTATTTTTATTAAGCAGTTAACAGATAGCTTTAAGATGTGCATTTAATTATGCTCTGGCCCTAAGTGCTGCTTTGACAAATACATAAAGGTAATGAACAAAATTTCATTTAAAAGAGTAATTGTTGGGAAATGAAGCCCAGTGTTAGCAGCAACAGCAACCATGGCTGAATAGACGAAGAAAAAAGGATCATGTGCTGTTAGGTGTAATATTGAAATAGCATTTCATTACAGATTTATATAAGAGGTTGTAAAAATGATTCCACTTTGATTAGGAAACCAGCTGACCTGCACAATCTGGCCCCAGGGACACACCCGCCCTTCCTCACCTTCCAGGGGGAGGTTCTCACTGACGTCAACAAAGTAGAGGAGTATCTGGAGGAGATGCTGGCTCCACCAAAGTAGGCCTCTCGCACTGATAAACACACGCAGGATAAAGGAAATGGGGAGTCACATCCTATTTACACCTTGTTCCTGTTTCGTAGGTATCCCAAACTTGTAGCAAAGAATCGGGAATCAAACACAGCAGGAAATGACATATTTGCCAAGTTCTCCACTTATGTTAAAAACACAAGACCGGATAAAAACCGAGGTAAGCAAGCTGTACACAGATGCAGATCTATTATAATCCAAATAGACACACTGGTTTATCAACTTTGATGACCTTGTCACCTGGATATGTGTTTTATGTGTGTGTTCCAGCTTTAGAGCAGAGTCTAAACAAGTCCCTGGCCAAGCTGGATGAGTATCTGATGAGCGCACTACCTGACGAGGTTCAGGCGGGACACCACAGGGGCGAGGGAGAATCCAAACGCAAATACCTGGACGGAGACGAATTGACGCTGGCTGACTGCAACCTTCTGCCCAAACTTCATGTTGTCAAGGTGACCTGCTTTGGATTGGTTTAGTGTAGCTCATTTGAGTTTGAATTGTGTCTTGACAGCACTGTTACAATAACTGGTTTTCCGCAGGTGGTTGCGAAGAAATACCGGAACTATGAGATCCCGTCTGAATTCAAAGGGGTGTGGCGTTACCTCGGCAACGCCTACAACCGAGATGAGTTCACCAACACGTGCGCAGCCGATGTGGAAATCGAGCTAGCCTATAAGGACGTTGCTAAGAGGTTGGGAAAGTGAATGCATCACTAACACAGTCACTGTTGTACCTTTATCTCCTTTTAGAAAATCTACTAAATCATACTGCTGACACACAGCATACACACTCTTTACAAAGCATGTGTCGTTTGTAACACCAGTGTGCTGAAATGTGGTTAAATGTAGTACAGTGGTGTGGTGTCTCAAAGAAAAGACGAATGATTTGTCTTTCTTTTTTTCTTTTTTTTTTAAGTTGCTAAGTAGCATCTCAAGTCTTATGCCTCTGTAAAAATACTGACCATAAAACAAAGGCTGAAATTGTTTGGCTATGGTGATTATTCTGCTGATAATTCTCTAAACAAATGACATGATTTCTAATGAGGAAAAAAGTTAGCAATTGACTGTAAACCCCTCCCCCCCAGTGATTGTCAAATCATAGCTTAGCAATCGTAACTATGCTCGGCGGGCCTGTCAAGCATTGGGTTGTTGAAGTGGCGTGCATGGGGCTGGGAAGTGAGATCTAAATTCCGCATGTAAAGAGTTTGGAGGTGTCATTTCTTTAGCCTTTCCAAAAGCAGTAACAAAAGAGCCAAAGTGTAAGGAATGGATTAAACAATGTTTATCTGCATTAAAGGGATGGTTCGGAGTAATTTCACCTATAGGGTCCTTTGCACCATGACCTCGAGCCAAACACCGCCCCCCCCCTCCCTTCCCCCCCACCCCTTTCCTTGGTCTAACATTGGGCGAGTTAGCGCTATCAGCCGAATGGTTAATGGAACCACATATTTTTGTTGTATCTCTTTTCGGTGTTGTAGTTTGTAGACATCCCTAAACACTCTCGTCTCACCGCCGGCTGCTCGTAGAGACCAAAGCCATCAGGCAAGTGTTTATTTAAATAAACTCCTGGTGTACTTACAAACTTTCCAATGCCTCGTTTTATGAGTACATAACCTATTTGTACTACTGTAAAAGTTTGGTACCATTCTGGGCATTATTAGTGAGGTAATTTACGAGATACACCTTTGGTTCCATTAGTTCCTGCAATAAGCCATTCGGCTGATAGCGCTAACTCGCCCAATGTTAGACCAAGGGAAAAAAACTTCTGCGCGGGGGGGAGTGTTTGGCTCGAGGTCATGGTGCAAAAGTGAAATTACTACGAACCATAATTTAACGTGCTGTGCCAGAATGGAAAACTTGACAGGCGTAGCAAAAGCAACTAAGGATAGTGGGGCCTAACGAAAGGTTTGATTGGAGATGTCAAAAGTTAAAGGGGAAAAATAAAATTGAGTTGCTGACAGCAGATCCCCAGTCAGACAATGTTTGAGCTCTACTAAAGTATTAGCCTTTCTGCTTCTTAAACGCTAATAATTTACCTTGTGACTTTACAGATGTAATAGGAAAAATGGTACGCATAAAGCAGCGTTTGATTGACCTGTCCTCTTTTTTCTGTGGAATGGATGCTGTTGTATTACATTGCAGAGTCAAATTCATAGACAATAAAGTGTTGTTGGGAAAGCTGTTTGAGAATGTGTTTCAGCCAAAGTAATTTGTCTTTTATTGGAGGCAGCGTCAGCTTTGTAGATTTTAGAGATATGGTGTCTCGCTTCTTTTCACAAAGAGGCAATGGTTGAATGATTGACTTTTACAGTGTTACACCACAGTTTATGACTGATCCTTGTCTGGTCTCAGTGTAATTCAGATGAAAACTATACTTTCAATTTGATAAATCAGCCTGTAGTGAAAAGAAAAAGCACCAGAACAAAGCAAAGTTTACCCCATCTGTTGTGTTGTCATGCAACGTTAATCATGATTGCTTTCGTGGGAATCAAGCTCTCCTCCTGCCTTAAGCTCTTTATGTACAGTGAATTATATATGTCTGAACATAATATGAATGTGAATTATTAATCAAAGGACTTCTCCTGCCCCATGGAGCTGTGTGATAATATCATAAACTTCATATTTCTGTAAATGACTGTAGCTCAACTGTATTCATATTCCTTCTGATATTAGAACCATGAACCCACTGTGTATATGTCGCTTATTTGAATAATAAATCTATTTTCTCAGAGACTGAGCTTGAGAGTTGTGTTTTTTTCTCATTGATGTATAAGTGTGGTATACACTTACACAAGAGAATGGATATTGAATGTGCCTCTCCCTGAACATCAAGCTTTTATTGTGTTACATAGTGCAAGAAAGCTTTTTGCTGATTTGTTTATGTAAAAACATGCAAAGTCATCTACGGCGTGTCATGCTGTTTGGTAAATCTATTGAATTTTGAAAACTCATGCTGACCCACGTATATTTAGCCATTTAAAAATATTTATCCTGATCTCTGACAATCGCAGGTCATTCGTGATCAATAGGCAGGAATAAACAAAGGGAAACCTTAAATGCAAGGACCAAGGAACAACGCATTTTCCTTGAAGGCGCGGCTGTGTACACAGCTTCTTTTTTTCGCCCTTTGCTTTCAGCGTTTGTTATCTGCTCACAGCAGGTTCCTTATCTCCCTGTCAGCCTATTTTCCTGCCTCACCCCAGAAAGTTTATTCTATTTCCATGTCACAGTTTTCTATTTTAATGTTCTGAATACTGGTAACTGGTAACTACCCTTTAGATCTGATTCCCACAATAATTACCAGCTGTGTCATGTCATTGCAAGACAATATTACCATGCACCCTAAAATTCTGAGAAATGGTTTATTTTTGCGCTTTTAAGAAATGCACAACCTAATGTGTCTTTTAAACTGAATAGCTGGATTACAGCATAAAAATACAAGGGGCCCATTGCTGTGAGGTCTAAGGAGCCTGTATCATCTGACAGCCAGCAGATGGCAGTAAACACAAAGCTTTTATTGGTTTGTGACAGCATGACCATATAGTTAGGGACCGTCCTGTTTTATCCTGTCTCCCCTTTCTCCAGCAGCAGTGGCAGCAAAAACTGTCCTGTTAGTAGTTTTTTTTTAAGATTATTATGCTTCGAGGAGTAAACCTCTATATATTGGCGCCCGCTCTACCAACTGAACTATCTGGGCGCCCTGTTAGTAGTGTCCTGAGGAGTCACAGGACAGTGTCCCAGACACTGTCCTGTGACTCCACAGTCATGGAGTCACAGGACATTTTCTGGGAGTCACAGGACAGTGTACAGGACAGTGTCTGACTGTCCCGGGACAGTCATGGAGTCACAGGACAGTTTCTGGGAGTCACAGGACAGTGTACAGGACAGTGTCTGACTGTCCCGGGGCAGTCATGGAGTCACAGGACAGTGTCTGAGTGTCACACAACAGTGTCTGACTGTCCCGGGACACTCCTCATGACACTACTAACAGGACAGGACAGTTTTTGTTACCGCTGCTTCTCCCTTTCAGTTTAATGTGGCAAATGTTACAGAACATCTCTACCACCATGGTACATATTTATATCCATTTACAGGCCTGGTAGTAATTGAAGATTAAAGCAAGCTTCAGCTAGCCAGTAAGATAATGTGTTCTTAAAGCAAAACAGATTTAACTACTCTGTTACAACTGTCTCTTGTTTCTATTATCCTTCAGCAAAGAAGAACGCGAGAATGGAATATAATAATGTCATTAAATTATACGTTGTAACTTCAATTATAAGTTATATGTTTGTTTGATGTCTTGAGACCTTATTGCTGTGACAGATTCTTAGAAAGCTGCTTTTCTGGAAGTATCTTATCTTAACACTACAGAATTTGCTGGGCTTAACTTTATTTTAACTTTATTTAATGCGTGCCTCACATAGAATCAACGGTGGAAGAAGGTTTCAGATCCTTTACTTAAGTAAAAGTAACAAACCACACTGTAAAAAATGCTCTTTTGCAAGTTAAATTCTTGCATTGATAATGCTACTTAAATAGCTAAATGCAGTACTGTAGTAGAACCTGATGCAGATTATTGTTTACTCCTGTAAGTGTTCTACTATTACATTAGATCTAAATGCAGATGTATTGATGTAATGTTAGCAGCATTTTACTGTGTAGCTGGTCAAGGTGGAGATAAAAACAAAACATCGCATTTTATAAGCTCATCATATATTTTAATAAGTAAAATCTTAATTTCTTAAGTAAAGCTGTCAAATAAATGTTGTATAAAAAGTATAATGTGTATTTCTGTTTCTGTAAAGTTTATTTCGCTGGAATTGTACCTTGTATGATTTCATGTGACAAATTAAATTGATTGATTAAAGTGTCACAAAATGTAATTGCTGTGGGAAAACAATTCCGCGTCCTACATATATGGCAACAGCATCTCCAACTAAATCTATAGATCAAGTGGGTTATTAATAACAGGTTGATTATTTCCGAACAACACTTAGCCTAACCTAGGATGGGGCTGGGGGAAGACTGAGGGGACATGTTTGCATCAACCTTAATTTTGTTTTTATATGATTAATTTTTTTATTGTTTTTTTTTATATTTTTAAACATACAGAATATACAAACACAACTGAACAAGAATATCAACCTTAATTTATTAAGGTATTGTAAATGCTCAGGTTCAGGCAAGGTCACAAAATAATTATTAGACATCTTTATAAAACAAACGTTTGACAAGAAATAAATGCATTTGCATTTGCAGACCTACCAACCAGCTAAAACTTATGGCTAAAACAGCGTAGAGAGAAGAAGAGATCGACCAAATGAATCACAGCGTCGGGTTCCTTCCTCTAATGTCAAGCGGGGATATCGGCAACTGATAGTAAAACGGAAGCCTCAAATGCAAGTGTTATTCATTCCTCTCTCATTCCTGTTTAGTTTGGTTGGTTTCCCCAAGGGAGGATGGTGCTTGCAAAGGTAAACGGATTTGATCTAGAAAGGTGAAATTGTGAAATGAATTAATTTACATAGCCTACCTATCAACTTTGGAGAAATATTATTTATTTATATTATTATTAATAAAGCCTTGCATTTATAAAGTCTTGGATTTCGTTACAAAGGTCTTATATTGTTTTGCCTTTCCTAGGATTAAGTTCATACCGTAACAATTACTAATGTAGCTAGGCTAATTAAAAACTGACCGGAGCCCGTCACTGGACGCACCGGACGGAGACACAAAGTAAACACGCCTCTCTGACCGGTACCGGGGGGTTAGCGGTTAAACTGAGCGGAGGATATGCGGAATGTGTCGGTGTCTGTCGGACCTTGGCTGGCCGCTCGGCGCCTTCAGACGAAGCTCAAGCTAACAAGCTAACGGCTTATTAGCTAGCCAAACACCGAGCGGTAACATCTGCAAAGATTGGCTCTGTGTGCGTAACAAACAGAGCGAGCAGCCACCGGACTCTAACATCTGTTGATCCGTGCAGGACTTCACTGTGAGCGGACTGTTTAGAGACAATGTGACCGGCAGGTAACGTTAGCGGTTATCTGCTACTGTAGCAGAGCTGCAAGGAAACGCTGAACTGAGCTGTGTGTTTTCAGTGTTAAACACTGCTGCAGGTATTCATGCATGACTGTTGGTGGTGATTTCCAGAGGTGGAAGACTTTAGATCATGTATTGCAGTAAAAGTAGAAAAAACAGTGTTTTAGAGTTACAAATTACTTGTCAGTTACAAGTCCTGCATTCATCATCTTCCCTATGTAATAGTACAAAAGTATTATCAAAATATACTTAAAAGTACCAAAAGTAAAAGTGCTCATTATGCAGTGTAATATATTTTATTTTATTGGATTATATTATGAGCCAATTAATTGTATTAAATATGACCAATCATTTAAATAAAATGTTTTATTTAATTCAAGTACCCTACTTGAACATGATTATTTTCTATGGTTTAAAATGTATACAGATTTGACATTTAATGGCACATTTATTCCGCGTGCGTGCCGCCATGTTCATGAACCAGAACTTCGACAATAAATCAGTAAGTTGCTACTCAAAAAACTTTCTCAAGGTTGGCAGGTCTGCATTTGTCTAAAATTATCATCCAAACACATGTCAAATTGCATTGACATCTATAGGATCTTCTGTTTTCTATCCCCCCAAAAGGGGTGGGGCCTTGACGTTTTGCGAAGTACTAGTAGCCTATAATAGCCTTCCCCATGTCAGCTGGTCTGATGTACGTTTTCTGGGGGGTGTGTTAACATGCAGACGCTCCCTAAACTGCCACTCGCTTTCTGCAAGTGGGCAGAGCAAACAGAGAGGCTCGTGCGCTGTGGCTGGCTGAAATCATTCCAGTCTGCTCAACGCAGCGACGTCTCCACTCGCTCTTTCCCTGGATTTTGAGTCCTTATACCGCCCGTATATCATCACCGTGGGCTACCGACAGAAACCATTAAAAAGGTAAGCCCCTTTCTGTGAGCGTAGCACCTCCGAAGCTCGTTTTCTGCCTCAGTGTTAAGGGAATAATGCTGGAAGAAGAGGCGCAGCGTTGTAGCTGTGTGTGCTCGGGAGTGGGCGACTTGTCATTGCGGCGTTGCGTGTTTTGTTGTGAAATGTGTGGTGGTCGACCGAAGCAGCTAGCCGCCTCAAGCCTCAAAACAAAGCTAATATAGCCCAAAACGGGGGTAGCTTGCTTGTCAGTCGGCTAGCCACATTAAAGCGAGCCTGGTTGGTAATAGAGCTGGAAAGCTAACGTCAACGCTAGCTGAGTTTTTGCAGCCAGTTAAGGGAATCGGAACGTAAATCGCCGCAGAGAGCAGGGGGTCCTATTGTTATTAACGTTACACGGCAGCTAGCTTGTAAAAGAAGTGATAGTGACACAGTGTAATACTGTAGACACGGATGGCGTACCCGCACAGTCTCTCTGGCAGGATAACACCATTGTGTCGGGAGCATGTTTCGAACAGGTTGTTAAGAATAACGTTCGACTTGTCTTGGTTATAGTGCCAATTTACAGCAGTGCTTCGTTAATGGTGTGCCTCTAAATGATCTAATGAGAATCTTTACTGTCCCTACAACATCAAGAAGTGCTCTTGGCTATTTTTAGCGTTTATTACCCTTATGTGTACAATATTCACCAAGGAGAAATCAGGTGACATTTACAGCTGCACTGTCAGTGTGCCAGTAACAGAAACATTCTTTCTACTGACAGTGGTGCATCTTACAACAGTTTTAACAGACACAGTGTGATGAAACAGTAACCAGGCATTTCACCTTGTTATGTGCAAGCCAGAGAGATATATTTGCTCGGGGTTTTTCTTTCAGCTTCCAGCTCATGATGTTGCGTTTTAGTGGCACCGACTCAGGCTGCGGAAGTTAATCATGTGAATTCATGCATTGTAGGCCCACAGCGTCTTCTTTGGAAATACTTGTTTGGAAAAAGTGTAGGACCTGTATTTTTAGCCAGCATTCCCTGTTTTGAAATGAGCCTTGGGGACATTATTTCCTATAACCGAAAGATTTAATTATGGTAGAGTTGAATGCCAAGGTTATTATATTCTTCATGTTTTACAACTGTTTATTGATGACCAGCAAATTAGTAAAAGCTAAAAAAAGAAAAGAAAAAGAGAGTCAAATCAGTCAGTGACAAAGATATAAGGAGATTAATGAGTTTTAGTTTCTGGTCTGGTGGCTCATTGCTGAAGCACTTATCTCACCAGTGGAGTCCAGTAATTTTCGGTCTGCACCATGAACAGTCTCATGTAATTAGGTTGCTGATTTGATGTGATTATAAGAGAAGCCTCTTGTGTCATTATCATGCAGGCTGCAATGTGTACTTTCAACAAGAAGCTTGTCAAAACTGCTTTAAAGATGCTTGTGATTTGGTTTTGGTAGTGGTAGTGGTTTGCAACACAGGACAAATTTCACTACTGGGACAGTAAAGTATGTCCTATGTTATTTAATGTGACGCAGCAAAAACGTCCCTCCTCCCTGCTTATGATCCTCAAGCAAATGCTGAGTATAGTGACCATCCACCAAGGTGAGCCCCTGTCTTTTATAAAGCGCTCTTTCAGCCACTTTTTTATCTGGAGCTCTTGGGATTATAAATCCTGAGGAAAAGGAGCTTTGCTTCATTGGAGGGGGTGTTGTGTTGGTGGTCTAGGGTGGAAAGCCAGCAGAGGCAGTGGAGGGATGAAGAAGGAGCGATTGAAGATGGAGGGAACGGGGAGAACTGGGCTGTGGTGATGGATGCCATGCAGGGAAGTGGAACATTTGGCCTTTTTGTGATTAAAGGACTCCTGTTCTCTCAGCACAAACATGCCTACACGTATACACCTAGAGCTGTAACTATTCCAAATGTTGCTGTACAATTAATTGTCTCAGAAAAAAAATGCTATATAACAATATAATTGTCTCTTTCAGTCAAATTTTAAAATATTTATTTATTCGTTATTTGGTTATATCACTGTTATGTGACCCAGATAATGTAATAACATAAATACACAGCCTATGAAGTAAACGCCTCTTTA
This sequence comes from Perca fluviatilis, assembly GCF_010015445.1. Classification (NCBI taxonomy): domain Eukaryota; kingdom Metazoa; phylum Chordata; class Actinopteri; order Perciformes; family Percidae; genus Perca; species Perca fluviatilis. Next base: position 6,209,244 of record NC_053135.1, on the reverse strand, counting down.
TTATCATAAAACATTTTTTCTAACTGTAACCCCCCCCTTGTCATTTTTGTTGCTATGAACATGTAATGGGTCAAATGCCAACAACCTACATAGCTTTAGCTCAACAGTTCGACCAATAATCACTTACATAATTACAGTTTGGCATATCTAAACAAAATCAACAATTACCATCGATAGTCATACCCCTTAGGACCTTAGCTAATGTAGCAATTAATTGCGATCAATCAAAGAAGCTGCAATTATGTAAAAAAAATGGACAATTATGTAATAATTGTTCTAGTCCTACATATACCTGTCTTCTCTGACGTGTGTGGTTAGTCTGGTTTCTGATCACTAAGCCAGACATTCCTGTATCTCCAAAGTATACTTGAGGTCAGAATGAAAGATAAAATCAGCTCTTTGGAAGAAGATTCAGCCATGTGCGTTAGTTAAAAAACCCCACTCCAGCTAGTTGGCACTCCTCTCTGAAAAGGCTCTTTCCCATCACGCAACACACATTCGCATCCTTACAGTCAGTCTACTGTTTGGTGCTCTGCAGTTGCAAAGCACTCATTTATTTCGTGCTGCACATCTGAGCTGCAGAGCGATGTTCATTGGTAGGGCAAGTCACAAAGCCCACAGTAAATCCTCTTGAAAAGCTGTTTTCACATCCAGAGCTAAAAAAACTGAAGAGGTAGGAAAATGAATATTAGGGATTTTCAAAAAGCCTTTACTGTAACCTCGAACATTAATCACGTCCTCAAGTTAATGCGTGGCTTTTTTTTTTCTATTAAAAGATTTCACTCATAGGTGGAATATTTAACTATAAACTGCTGTTAAAACTATTACCTATGAGGGTGTGAGACATTTCAATTATTCCCACTGTTGGCTAGTTAGCTGCTTCTTTCAGTTATTCATCATACCTTGAAATACTGGAATAATAGAATGGTGTTGTTACAGAAACCACCTCAGTCGGCCAACAGAATCTGGTAAAACCAGCATGCTAACATAAAATACTGTCACTCTTGATAATAAGTCTTAGTCATAAGAATAGTTACTGTTGTTAGTATTAAGTAGTAAGGTAACACTTTATAACAACCATCGCTAATAATGGTAAATTGATAAATTAAACTTAAGTTAATAGTTATTTTACTGTTAAAAGACAATGAAATGATAACTAATAATGTTTGCTAATAATATAATAGTAATGCTATCATTTATTATTTTAACAGTTTATTGTTGCAAACAGCATAACATTTTATATATTATGTTAAGTATCGGTTAATGATTACTCGTCTGACTCAGAAATTTGCACAGAAAAAAGGAGCAAATGTGTCTGGCTGGCTATATTTTTATGTCCCAAGGATACAAAGTGAGGACATTTTGCCACTCCTGACTTCTTTAAAGGGGTTTAGAGGATTTGGATTGCATTAAAAGTGAAGACCAGCATTAGGATTAGTTCAGTGTTAGAGAAAGTGTTATAGGCGTGCAGTGCAGAGGTTTGGGATTTAATGTAGTCAGAGAAGGCCCTCACAGGAATGGTGATATCACTGGGTGTGTGTTTTGCATACATTGTATTGCGTAACAGTTCATTGCCCTTAAATGCTGCACTTAATTCTGAAAATGCTTTACTTTTATGTCAGATTTGATTTTGCTTTAAGAGTATTTTAGGTAATGATTCTGAAGTGTGTACGTGAATAATTTTTTTTTTTTTTATCACTTAAATGTCGTTCTTCTACGTATTGTTATGAGACCAACTTGTGTTAGCATAGCAACAGAGCTTGTTTGTGGTGCTGACAGGGAAAAGGTAGTGCCATGACTACTGTCAGCACCTCATCTGCAATTCCTACCCACACTTGTTTGTGACATGCAGGTCGTGTTCAGGGTGGTCCTCCCATCTCTCGGCATGTTGTGGCAGGTTAAACCTGTCAGTGCCAGTCTGAGGAAAGTGATGCCTTATCTATTTTTGTGGCTTTGTAGATGACTTCATAAAGTGTTTTTTTTAACAAGTATGTCCGTTACAAAGTCGTTAACAGCAACAAAGGACAAAAGAAACCAGTGTTACAAGTTTTATGGTATGCAAAGGGCTTGAGTGTCTGTTTGTTAGTCCCCAACACGCATTGAGGGGAATGGAGAGAGCAGTTCCTGTTACATGTCAGTGTTGAGGTATTCACTGTGTGTTGCTGGTCGTCAGTGTCTCCGAGAAATGATATAACTTCCCTTCTTGTAAATGTGTCAAGCCCTTAGACTGGCGACAAGCTGTCCTGTCTGTGGCTTCCTTTATATTTTGGCTTTACCTTTTTTGAGATTTTTGCAGTGCAGAAACAAAAAAATGGACTGCCTGTCCACAAAAGCAAGACAGCTACAGCCACAATACAATTTTAAAAGTCTTAAAAAATCGCAGGGGGACGCCGGTCCCTGTGGGCACTCTGGGAGTTAAAGCTGTCCAGCAGGGGCTCTTCTCAATCAGAGCAACATGTTGCTGAAAGGCCCCTTGCAGTGCCAGCTAATTGGATTTAGGGTTCCAGGGTGGAGCTGGACTTCTTCTTGTGGAGGTCAAGGTTGTCAGGTGCCGGGATTTAAACTCTGTGGTTCACAGCGTGTTACTGATACCTCTTTCACACGGCAATGACCCGGGTTGGACCAGGGTTATCTGACCCGCATTCAGCCCCTTCTTTTGTCACTTCAAACCAAGCCAGTCAACACAAGTTGATCCCTGGTCATGACAATTCAGATACGACCTGGGTAACAACCCGGGAGTGGGGCTGCACGATATAATATGCCATATGTGATAATATTACTTGAGATAAATAAACAGACATTAAAATGTATTCATTTCTGCATTTCTGCTGCATTTATTCTTCTAAAATACAACTAATTGCCTGCTGACTTTAAAAAAAAATTCAATGAAAGCATATCTAACATTCTTTTATTGAACAAATTGAACATTGAATTGAATATAAAAAGCACCACTCAATAAAAGGTTGTGTTACATTTTAATGTGCAGCTTTCTACTGATATTTTCTTTTAACTAACGCAAAAAAACATGTGTGTCAATCGCGATATGTTGCAGCCTTTCGCGATAGTTGATATTGCGATGACGATAAGAAAACAATATATTGTGCAGCCCTACCGATCGGACCAGTTAAGCCGGAAACCCACCCAAATTCTACAGTCAACACAGGTTCAACCCTGGTTGAGACCTCGGGGTGAAAGGGGTCCAGGGGAGAAGCTTGAGCCGCCCTCCTGTGGCGATCACCTTATATTACTTAATAGGATTCTGTGACAAACGTCACTTGCTTTTTTTTTTTAAATCGATGCTTAACATATAATATTATTTATCTAACTTACGGAACTTAAATACCAAGTTTCCTGTATAGTAGTCCACATATTCATCTTTTTCAGTGGCACTCTTATCAGACAGACTGAGGTGGATGGAGAAGGAGAGGAAGACAGAGAGAAGTAGACGTGACAACTTTTGAATCGAATGCTCAGTGGTTTTGTCAGGTGTTCATTTAGAGATGACATTGTTTTTTCATGTCCCATGTTAATGATTGAGTGCTTGTGTTCAGGGTAGTGAGGGTTACTTTGTATAGTGGTGTGTCACTTGGCCGCTCTAGTGCATGACTCCCCTTCCTCCTTGAGCTTATCACCTGGAAGACCAGCCAAATTCATTATTTTTTTTTCATTCTCTTCACCCTACACAAAGGTCATACATTTTTTTCAGAACATCCTCCTTTATTAATGAAGAACTATGAAAAGTGCAGCAAGATTTTTTTGTCTTCTAAATATGTGAAGATTTATACGACAACACCATGAAATTGTTCCGCTTGAAGAACAGTTTGAGCCCATCAGTGACTCAATACAGAAGCCATTCACATTGATCACATTTTAGATAAACTTCCTGAACTTAGCTGCAGGAAAAGCCCGTCTCAAACCCTGGGGTCAGCTCTTGATATCTGGTTACGAGCTGGGTTCCCACCAGTGAGGTGCTGAAGCTGCAGCAGGGCCTGTTTTTCTGGAGGGCCTAATGAATAATTTACAGGCGTGGCTTATGTGAAGAAGTCCCATTAAGATGCAGAGTCACACCGGTCTCCATGGTAGCAGGACCATATTATCAGGATCACGTCTCCTTTGGCCAGGCAACAGGCAAACTAGCACAGTCTTAGTCTGGGAGGGGATAGACACTGACTGGTATGAGGAATTTCACTTTCCTGGATGAGGTTTTGAAAGGATGCTTGTAAATAATCCCAAACCTGGAGCCTCTAAGCATTTAGTGCCAAATGGAGGACTGTCACAGCATCGGTGAGAGAAAAAGGTGGGCTGAGCTAGGCAAAAGGGCCATCTTGTGTCTTGTTATAAAAATGTCTGTACATGTTTATTGTCTTTTTGATGTTGATGATGGCGCAGAGAGTAGTATTCATTCAAACTATTAGACTATTGGTGGATGGACAGAAGGTTAATCTGTAACAATTTTGATAATTGATTAATCATTAAGGCATTTTTTAAGCAAAAGTTCACTGGTTACAGCTCCTCAAAGGTAAATGTGTCTGGTCTTAGTCTCTTACGATTGTAAACTGAACTACTGTACGGCATACACTGATGTATGGGCATGAGTACATGTAGTACAGTAACTATCCCACCTTCATATTACAGGCATATGCTGTTGAGTGGCAGTTGTGACTAATCAGTTATTTATTTTTTTCCCCGTTTGCTCCTTGTGACACGAGAGAATAAAGATACAAATAAGGCGCAGTAAAGTGCAGCATGAGCTGTCAGATTTGTCCATGTGGTGGTGCAGGATGACATTGGGGTTACATGTCAGTCCGTGTGACTGTGTGCCCACAGTTTCCGCTGCTTTGGTTTGTAATAAGCCAGTGTGAACTTGAACCTAACAATATTCAACTTACTGTATAAGCTAGGTAGCCTAACTGTGCAGCTCATTGTGAGCCCACCAGCCTTCTTTCAAAAGTAAGTCACCACCAGAGAGCTCTGAAGTTACCTGAGTGTGAGAAAGTTAAGCTTTATAAAAGACTATTTATATTCAGGAGAAAAATGGATACTTTTTCAAAGTTGATCCATAATTGATGGTCAAAGCTACATCTAGAGCATATTTCTCTACTTTCTGTCATTATGCAACAAGCTCTTAGTGTATGTTATTTCAGTTCAGTAGAATGCTCTTTCTCTTTTAGATCAGGAGTAATGCACTGGAATTAATCTAGACCTCCTTCAGTGTGCTTCACCTTTTTATAGAATATCCCCTTAAACTACACTTTTAAGGAAGTTATTTTCAGCTCCAATCACAGACGCAAAGGAAATGGACAGAGTCTTTACCTCACTCAGCCATCTGGCCTGGTCTTAACAATTCAGCATGTGACAGAACAGGGTCAAAGGCTGTGTGGTTAGGACTCCGCTGGAAAATTATTAAAGCCGGAGATGATTATATTGACAATGATGCGATATCATTGTTCACTCTAAAACCCTGCAGCTTTACCATAAACCAGTTTCATCTGTGCAGACAGGGGAAATAAACTAAGCAGCCATGATTGCAACAAAGTCAAATACCACTTACTGAATCCTGCAGGTATTTGTTAGTCTGAACAGGTATTTCTGGAAACTAGAAAAAACAAGGTTCTACTTTGATATGTAAATGCTTGGTCAGGGGTTGCTCTGTTTGCCTTTTAAACCAGAAATTTGACTGAACTTTGTCTGGAACTTTCAACTGAACTGGATTTATTTTTGTTTCTTGGTAATCAGTGTGTCGGTCTTCCACTTTGCAGAGTCTATTAGTTAGTGTATTCTGAAGGATATTTGGTGCCTTGGAGACGTTCTTGTATCAGTCCCCCGATTTATACTTTTTTAAGTAACATTGTCATAGATTTATTTAGAAGTTTTGAATAGTTTATATTTGTTTTTGATTTTAGATCATTTCACTTTAACATGAATTAGTCTTTCCTGTTGATCACCCAGATTTCCACTCTTATTTTGGTAAAGATAGACTTTACAATCGAACAATTAACACACAAAATAAACAGTTTTCATTAAGAACACAGTGAGAGAACTGTGAAGCAGGACCCAGGAAACCTATTGAAACCAAATCTGTAACTTCAGAATGTGAATTATGGCATCACTTTGAAATGAGCAAACTTTTCCTTTTCCTTATGTGTGATTTTCTTTTTCCGTCAGTCACAGTTATCGTATCCATCTTTTAAAATAATGTTTCTGTTATTTCCTTGCGAGGGAGTAGTGGGCATATCAGTACTATAGTGTGGTTGGTACTTGAAACTGAAAAATAAATGCAATTTTAGAGCTGAAATTTCAGCTCTGTTGTCCCTAACAGGAAAAAGGCCTTGGTAGCAGATTTGAGAGGACAGTGATTCCTCCCAGGCTTGAATGATTTAATTGTTTCTGTCTTCACCGCCTCTTGAAGCCTCAGGGTATTGTGCGCTGCTACTTTTTGCCCAACAATGGAAAAAAAATCATTCAGAAGGTTGTTAAGTTATCATCTCAAGTTGCGAGAGTCATATATTCTGCAACCTTTGCTGGCTGTCAACCCAGTTTCACAGGGCTGTTGCTGCTGAGAGCCAGAGGGCTCCCTGCCAGACAAATTAAGATCTGAATTAGCAACCAGAAGGTAAGTGAGAGGAGATACTGTATGCTCTGCTTGGGGGGGGGCCTGTGATTGGAAAGTTTCCTAACAAAGGAGTGATGTCGCGTGATGAGTTTCAGTGTTAGATAAGATGGATTGACACAGTAAATCAGGCTCGAACAGAAAGCCAGCTCTGACTGAGAATGTGTCTATTCAGAAACTGAAGCAGCAGAGTCAATGTTCTGTGTAGGTTTTGGCTCGTGCGCCTTACAGCGATGTACCACGGGGTATTCTGAGCAGCGTTCCTCTCCAATAAACAGCCCTGAAGCCTCCTATCCTTGTCGGCGCCCAACTAGCGTGTGCTGCCAGCCTTTTCCTGCCTCTCCTCCAACAGAGTCCCAAGCAATGAGAAACATCCGATGTTATCAGCACTGCAGATTGCACAGCGTTACTGCCAAGGGCTTGTCTCATGAATTCACAGTGCAGGGCATCCCCCCCCCCACTGAAAGCCTTGTTTTGCACACATCACAAAGCAAATTAGAGCGAGTTAAATGTAGAAAAAAAAGATACAGGAATTAGCATTTTTCCTTCTTTTCCTTGTCTTAATTTTTGGATAGTAGACATGCTGCTTTATTAAAATGTATAAAAAGATCTCTGTCCGTGCAGGAAACAATGATAAGCCTTTGTCTTAAATGACTGAACAATTATGGTGTGTCATAACCTGCTGTGAGATTCCAGCCCTGTTGGAGGCTGCTTGCAGCTGTCTCTGACCTATTTATGAAGCTGATGGATGGAAGGTGAAAAGAGCCTTTTGTGTTGCTGCCTTTTGTGTTTCTTGGGAAGGTGCTGATGATTTTCTGCCCACAGTTTGATGCTGCTGATATAACCATCTTTGCTGTGCCTCATTCTGAACAATGGCTGCTTAGATTGGAGAAAAATATTCAAAATTAAAGAACAATAGTAAACAATGGTTCAAATATGGACCGGTGCAGGTATTTTGTTTGTGTCCAGTGTACTGTTGGGATTCTTGTAATGTTGCATGCATCTATGGAGGCGTCTGTGGTCCTGACCTGGTTAGAGCCCATTTGAAAGAGCATAAGAAAGACGCAGCTCAAAAGCAAGGCTGCAGAAATCCCCTCCCCACACGTAGCCTCATTTACAGCTACGGTGGTTGAATGCAGATGAGAGAACACCTAACATCTTTTTCTTTTGGCTTGATATGCATGCTGGATAGACTTGTTTTTTCGTATTGTTGCTTAATAAGCCCATAGGCATTTGTTTAGTTGTGCAGATTGCCTTCAGGGTTGTCAGTTAAAACTTGTTGAACCATTTAACAGCTTAACAAGTGCTGCAGTGCTGTGTCATTTTGCGTTACGGGCAAATGTTTGATGATTTTTGGCCAAATGTATTATCATTGGCATGGTTGTGTTCAATCAGCAATAAAGATTGCAAGCATGAAAATAGCAAATTACAGTTTAATGTTTACATGAATTAACCAACAAGGCCCCAGACCCCCACTGACACTGGCACTCTGGTGGTCTTTATTCTCACACATCTATAAAACTGCTCACACAGTAAAGGAAATGTGATTTGTGTTTAATATGCATGGCTTTTTTAGAATTATGTATATGTTTGTTCCCATCTGATTAAATACCTGTTAATAAAATGTTACGTATGGTAGTTGTTAATTTACAGCAGTGATAAGCAACCTCAAGAAATAAAAATGTGTTGTGGCAATTGCACTGATGAAATGGGAAGTTGTAGATGACGAACTTTGTTATACATGTCTGAAACAAACGGTACATGGTTAATTCCTGAGAGGGGTTTAGATGTAAATGAGACACTGGAAATGCAACAGTGAGGTGGTACAGCAGGACAAAGTGAAAGCTGCAACAACAGGAAACGAAGAAGAGCTTGTGGTTTGTGACGCAATCACTAACTGAATGTTAAACTGTGGCTCTATTTACCCTTTATTTCAAGTGTCTTGTATACACATAAGATACATTAAACCACCTCCAGAATTCAATCCATCTTGAATGCTTCTTAATATTCTCTGGTTCCAGCTTGTAAAATTCTATAATTTGTAGCTTTTCTCTGTTTTATATGATTGAAAAATTAAAGTGGCTATTTGTAATTTTCAGTTTGTGTTGATTCTAGCCCTAGTGATAGCCCTGTCCCAGTATCAGCCATAACTACAACAGATAACTTATACAATAAAATAAAAATACAATAGGCCTATATAAAGTAATCTCCTGCTACCTTTTACCTGGCTGGATATGCTAACACAGGTTTTTACGGTGTTACAAAGAAATCTGTGACCCTTCGGAATGCGTTACCGTAGAGCCGTTCTACCAGCCTTAAATCATTTTGTGACTTTGTGGGAAAAATCGGACCTGGGCAAAGGCATTAATAAAAACTATTTAAAAATAGCATTCTTTTCACTGTAAGTCTTGTTTGCTGTTACAGGTCATTTATGATCCTCAGATGAAAAATGACAAAAAACATTAACAATAAAAAGTTACATATAGTCACTTTAAGTCAGTTTTGGACTATTGGTTGGACAATATAAGCCATTTATGATCCTCAGATGAAAAATGACAAAAAACATTAACAATAAAAAGTTACATATAGTCACTTTAAGTCAGTTTTGGACTATTGGTTGGACAATATAAGCCATTTGTCAACATTGCCTTGGACTTGCAGAACTTGTCATGGCCGTATCACACTATTTTCTAGACTAAATGATTGACAGATTAATCAATATGCTTTCTTAAGATAAATGTTAATTGTAATCCTCCTTTTACTTGAAATTTACAATGACTAATTCACCTTGTCTCTGACCTTTTGCCTCCTACAGATTTTTCATTTAGTCGGAGTAAACAAGTAAAACCTTGACATTTAACATTTCAAACATACATGCTTAACCACAAAACACACACACACACACACACACACACACACACACACACACACACACACACACACACACACACACACACACACACACACACACACACACACAGTAAGAAGAACGGCTTCCTTCATTTGTCTAGCAGAAAATCCTGATGAACATTTAGCAAAAAATGTAAATGTATAACAGAAAATGCATGTATTTAATATTTTGTTTGTATGCTTGCTTGTCAGTGAGGAAGATAAATTGTAGGCTATCCAAATGTTTATATATTGAGGGAACTATAAACCCTCTTGCATAAATTCCGTACGGCCCCATCCATCACAAAGATTACCGCGTTTGGGAGAGACAAGGCTGTTCTGTGTGTGTAGCCTCTCTTTCAAGAGGAGAATTCAAGTTTAAATTACTTTTGAAGATCTTATCTTGTTTTTAGCCAGTATTGGTTTCACATCAGACATAATCTAGACAACCTTTCTTTTCATACTTATGTCATATTTTGAAAGAGAAGATTTGAGTTGGATGTGGCCCTATCTAATAGGTTTCTTTCCCCAAGTTTTCTCCGCATACTCAGCCTGGATCACTATACTGTATGCCTCCATTCAACCCCTCCTATCCAGTCAAATGAACACAGTTTGGTGTGTCAATTTCCTGCATGCATACCATAAGAGCTTCCACACACAGCGACCTCCAGTTCAGATACAGTGTGCCTCTGTGCTGCTGTGTGGTCTGCTGTAGTTATAAACTGGCTGCTCTGCTTAAAGTAACAGGCTGGAGATCTGTACAACACTCACGTCTAATACCTCCTGTTTGGTCACCCATTCATGGCTAGTTCCTCATTCTCTATAACCTATTCAAATGAACTTCATCATGCACTGTTTTTTAGCTGATGTCGCACGGTGCTTTATCACCTCTAGTGTCTGGTCATTGGCTGTGAAGTTATTTCTCACTCTTTTAAAATCCCTTGGTACCCTGCAGAATCCAAACACCTTGTTATGGCAGTTTAACCTCAGTGATGCATTACCTTATGTAGCAGGACATAAGGCTTCTGCTTGAAAGAAAGCCATATGACGATGTTATTTTGAGCTCTCGGATCTTGGAATCTGCATTTTTTTTTTTCTGTTTTTCTTTTATACTTTTATACTTCAGTTTCTCTGAGTTACTCTGTATTATGGCTAACACTGCGGTATAATTTTCCAATTATCAGTGTTTTTATTGTAATCATGTACGTGTGGGTTTGACTTAGGTGACGGAACTCCCTCATTGTCTGTGTTTAGCAACCAACTAACCACTCATCTTTCATTCCTCTCTGTCTGTCTTTTCTGCGGCAGGATGCAACAGGTCGGACTCAGTCCGCTGAGATGTTACTGAGCGATGAGGATGGGTCAGAGAAGGAAATCCCGTCGGTGAGGCAAACGAGCCGTGCGCCACACCCCAAAAACCACCACAGCTACACCGACTGACGCAGCCATGCCCCGCCTGCCCTCCTAAATCTCCTCCCCAGCTGCCATACCTCCCCTCGGTCAAATCAGAGTCACAGCAGCCCCAACAACTCCCTGTAAAGTCAGCATGGCTACACCCTTCCTGTGGAAGCTGTCATCCCAGAAGCTGGGCTTCTTCTTGGTCAGCTTTGGGTTCATCTGGGGCATGATGCTGCTGCATTTCACCATCCAGCAGCGAGCCAGCCATGAAAACAGCGCTGTGCTGAGGCAGCAGATCCTGGACCTCAGCAAGCGCTACATCAAGGCCCTGGCTGAGGAGAACCAAAGTGTCATGGATGGGCCCTATGTGGGTACCATGACCGCTTACGGTGAGTAGGCCAGCTCTCAAGCAGAGTTGTGTGTCCCAGAGGGGGCGTTCTCACAAGAAAATCATTAAAAACCCCTGACCTATCTGGTAGGTGGTACGCTCTCGTAAATGTGATGTGTACAGGTTCCTTTCCCAGGACTAGCCTGCTATTAGAAAAGCAAAATTAACATGTTAATTTATGCTGTATTAGCCATAACTGTTTTGATTTTCATAAGATCACTACCAGACACTAAAACAACAAGAGAGGTACCCTTTGATAGAGTTGGGATGTAGGGCTGGTCTTTGCTCCTCCTCTCTTTTTACATCTTCTTTGGGGGGGGTTTTTTTTTTTTTTTTTGTGCCCCTTTTTGGGGAAACAGCATGGGGCACCTGGTTCAATCAATCTACATAATACTGCAATAGCACAGGTCCAGGAGACCCATCAATAAGTTATTCATGCCATTAATAGACCTGTATGGCTCAATGGGAGGCTTCATTAGAAACCTGAGATTGGAATTGATTGTTCTCTAATGCCCAAAGAAACAACAGGATACAGTAAAGCTCCAGGAGATTAAAATCAGCTCCCAGAGAATGGAAAGAATATGCTGGAGTATGCAAAGAAACAAGTGCAATACTTGCTTAACTTATTTAAAGGTGCTGTACATTAGGGGCGTGCCATATCACACTAATCACTATAATACCGTAATCATTTTTAATATGGTTAAACAAATTCATAAAGAAATGATGGCAATATTCCGACTTGTTGACATTATTACGTCATACCGTTACGCACATCAACAACAAGCAAGACTGAAAGCCAAATTGCTACCGCCGGTTTAACATCAGTCATTGTCCTGTGTTCACGTTAATTCAAAATGGAAGAAAATCCCGGAGCTCGTCAGTCATCTAAAGGTAGTTTGGTTTCAAGAGGGCAGATGTGGAACAGACTACTATCCTTTGCAAAATATGCCACAAAACAATTGCTGCTAAAGGTAGCACTACCACAAATCTTTTCATCACTTAAAACACCACCCAGTGCAGAATATTACAGTCCAGCCAGCGTCTACGTCCAAAAAGACTCAAACTAGCCCCCACGGCGTTTAGAGGTACGTGTATGTACTGGGCTTTACGGTAAGAGCGTGCAAGAACTGACCTCAAAATAAAAGCTATCTTCCTGTCAACTGTGTGGCAATTTCACAGTCATTCAATAAGTGAGTCAGTCTGTCAATAATGAATGCATAAATAAAAATGCATAAATAAAACAAAATGAAAACTACTGCCTGCAAACTGTATTTCAGAGAAAATTTGAATTTCAATTGTGTGACTAATTAGTCACACTAAATAATAAAGAATACATTTCCAAAGACCAATGTGGCTTCATGACAGTACACCACCTCAGTGTCATTGAGAAACTTCCTGTTTCCACTGACCAATATTACTTCAAAATGATGGCAGCCTAAAAACATCGAGATATTATTTATACGCCAACCCACTATGAGGTAGCGCATACCGAAACTACTCTCAGCAGGCTGTACTTTCGGTTTACCTCGTCAGTATTGCTTGAGCCGCTTGAAGGAAATCAAACCTTGATTAATTAATCAAGTAATTTGTAATGTGTAATTCAATATGACCTGGTATTAATAACTTAAGATATAGAAGGAATAGTCTGTACAGCTATAATTCCCCAGACATATTTGGTTTTTTTTATCCATGAAGAGAAACTATGCCTGGATACAACATTTACACATGAGGAGTTATCCTCATCATTTATCATCCAGTCTGTAGATTTTCCTGTAACATGATCCACAGTCCCAGGGAACAGTGTCCTGTCCAGTCTGTTTTGTTCCCTTTTATGATGGATTGATTTTCATGGTGCTGCCGGAGCTGCAGCGCAGTCTGCTGACCGCCGTCCAATATCCCATCCAAATCCATTTCATGTCCTTGATTAGATAGGGAGGCAGCAAGATACTCCTGCTTCCTGAGCTCACTCACTTGGCCGCTGATATGCCCTGATACAATTTATAGAAACAGAGTTTCCTCCTTAGCTACCCGTAAATGAGCCATAAAGTCTTCATGCATTTGAATTTAATATTGTGTCTCCTGAAAGCCCATTTGTCAAGTCAATTTTATTTATATAGCCCAATATCACACAATCGCTTTTTTGCTCACAAAGTTTCATCTTCTTCATTACGTACAGTTTTAAATATTTACTAGAATCGTTTTCCCTGCTGATTGATCTACTGATAATTCTCTCGGCTAAAGGATTAGTTGTTTGCTCTTAAAAGGAGGACGGAAGAATCTTCCTATAGGTCTTTAGTCCAAGAGAGAGCAGCACTATTCAATATCGAGGAGATTCCAGGAGTTGACCTGTCAGTCACTAAACATGTCTCTCCACCTGAAGCCTGTCTCGAGGCGGTCTGTCATACCATCTTCTTCCTCCACAGTAAAATCAATTGTGACACGGAGATGATCTTTCCTTTTCCACCGCCCCGGAAAAACTGAGCCGTGCAGCCGGGGCGTGACACGCCACCTGAAAACTGTGTCCTGTTACCGCACAGTTCAGCAGCTATTGTGGATTTCTTTTGTGGCGTGGACACATATCACACTAGTCTCTGCCTCGGCCTGCTCCGTCAGAATTCAGGAGAATGAAGCTGCCCACAGCGAGGACCGGGTGTGGTCCAATTTCTGGTCTAATCCTCTCCCTCCTCTTTATGTTGGACGGTCATTGTGTACTCCTTCCGCTAGCTGTTATATTACGTTTAAGATATGGAGACCCCTGATAGGCTGGGTTAAAGCGGATGACCATACACAATAGGAATCACTGATGAATGCCTTGGGCTTATGTTCCCGTGTAATCACTTCTTTTTAATGCTCATGGGCTTAAGGAAAAATCCCAGATCATTGTGCATCTATATTATCTTATATGACACTATTATTAAAAGCAAAGTGAAGTTCAGTGTGTTTGCCGCTCCAGGATTTGTTTTGCAACTGTATCGCCTCGCTAGGAAATATTGAGACAGGCAGAAATGTGTCCCTAGGTGTGCTATTACTCATCTGGTTACCTGGCAGCAGTATTGGTGTACAGAATGATAAGTCAAAGCATTATTCACAATGCAATGGATGTTTTTCTAACACACTGGCTAATGAAGCGCTCTGATTTAAAGTCTCCCATTTAATTATTGTAAAACATGAGAACATTTTCTGCTCTCCTAACAATTTATTACACAGATACAGAACATGCACACATCTTTTTACGCAATGTGTATTCTCTTTTACATTCTTATTTCTATCCAGAGTGCTGCTTCTGATTGTAAATGCAAGTGCAAGAAAGAACTGAAGCCAATTACTGTTTACATATCTTTGTCTCTGCTATAGTAAAGCAAGTTGACATTTGCTAAGGTACGAGCTAAGGTATTAAACAGGCCTTGCTGGAGAATCTGTCTGATGTACAGCCTGAAGTCAGTGGGCACAGTCCTATATGCCAGGGGTAAACAGAGGGGGCATTAACTCTGGGCTCACCCCCTTTTTATAAATTATGTTCAGCCCAATCGCTGGGCAAGGCCGTTGCTCCAAAGCTTTCCGTTTGGTTTCTTTCTGGTCTCACTGCACTGCTCTCTGTGCTTCTGCTCCTCCCAGCACACAGCTCGTCCAAAATCAGACAAATGCTCTGGCATTTCTCTTCACATGAATCAGGCTGGTGTGCTCTGCCAGGCCTCGTTGCGCCCTTGCCAATCTCTCTGACGTGATGAAAACTGGCGTGTCAAATGCATCGCGCTAAGGGAAAATGTGGCAACGGTTTGTGATAGACAAACTGCAATTATCATCATCTGATGAAAGCACGCTTGGTGTACTCTGGATCACTTCTGCACACATGTAAGCCAGTGCATGATGATATAATATACTATGAGGTTGATGATTATGACAGAGCTCTTTGCTGCAGACAAATAGCATGTTGCTGGGAACATAATGTGTTGTTATACTCTATATACCGGTTACAGCAGCTCAAAACAACTTAACGTTTCTTTGCAAATGTAATCGCAATTGCTGCCGGTTGCAGAATCAGACATTACCACAAGAAATAAGGCCAACAAATGCCATGCCTCATTACTGGTCGGCGTCCCTCCTGCCTGTTCCCTGTCCCTTAGCTGTGTCCTATGCGAATAATAATATGTCCACAGAAATGCATAGACTCAAATTAAACCGCAAGGCTACTTGCAAAGTTGCTGCAGCTCCAGTTTTACATTTAAATGAGCCTTAAGCTGACTGTGTGAAATCCACATGCTTGTAGTGGGAGATGAAAAGTCCACATTGTGGTTGAGCAAGGGTCCCCATGTATGTATTCACTGTGATGATAGTAAAAGAATTGGAAGCTTTTCCTTTGTCAGAATTTGGAGCGTTATTGCTCAGTTAATCAGATACAGATAGATCTTCAACTGGGAGAATCCAGGGGCCAGTTGGAAGTAGCAATAGCTGCTAGCCCTAGCATTACTTGCCTGATGTTGACTGCTCTTTTCGATAACTTTGCCGTCAGCGCACACGTCGCCTGCTTAATTGAATATTTGAGTGTTTCCAAAACTGCTAAATACAATGTAAATATTAGGCAGACATGTATTTATGTGTGGATATGTTGTGGTTGGCTTGAAGCAGGTATGTGACTTGGGAAGCAAAAATCACTTTTTCATCCATCCATCCATCTTCGTCCGCTTATCCAGTGTCGGGTCGCGGGGGGAGCAGCTCCAGCAGGGGACCCCAAACTTCCCTTTCCCGAGCAACATTAACCAGCTCCGACTGGGGGATCCCGAGGCGTTCCCAGGCCAGGTTGGAGATATAATCCCTCCACCTAGGCCTCCTCCCAGCTGGACGTGCCTGGAACACCTCCCTAGGGAGGCGCCCAGGGGGCATCCTTACCAGATGCCCGAACCACCTCAACTGGCTCCTTTCGACGCAAAGGAGCAGCGGCTCTACTCCGAGCTCCTCACGGATGACTGAGCTTCTCACCCTATCTCTAAGGGAGACGCCAGCCACCCTCCTGAGGAAACCCATTTCGGCCGCTTGTACCCTGGATCTCGTTCTTTCGGTCATGACCCAGCCTTCATGACCATAGGTGAGGGTAGGAACGAAAACTGACCGGTAGATCGAGAGCTTTGCCTTCTGGCTCAGCTCTCTTTTCGTCACAACCGTGCGATAGATGTAATGTAATACCGCACCCGCTGCGCCGATTCTCCGACCAATCTCCCGCTCCATTGTCCCCTCACTCGCGAACAAAACCCCAAGGTACTTGAACTCCTTCACTTGGGGCAAGGACTCTTCCCCTACCTGGAGAAGGCATTCCATCGGTTTCCTGCTGAGAACCATGGCCTCCGATTTAGAGGTGCTGATCCTCATCCCAACCGCTTCACACTCAGCTGCGAACCGATCCAGTGAGTGCTGAAGGTCACAGGCCGATGATGCCATCAGGACCACATCATCTGCAAAGAGCAGCGATGAGATCCCCAGCCCACCGAACTACAGCACCCTCCCCACCCCGACTACACCTGATATCCTGTCCATAAATATTACAAACAGGATTGGTGACAAAGCGCAGCCCTGGCGGAGGCCAACCCTCACCTGAAACGAGTCCGACTTACTGCCGAGAACCCGGACACAGCTCTCACTTTGGTCGTACAGAGATTGGATGGCCCTGAGTAGAGACCCCCTCACCCCATACTCCCGCAGCACCTCCCACAGTATCTCCCGGGGGACCCGGTCATACGCCTTCTCCAAATCCACAAAACACATGTAGACCGGTTGGGCATACTCCCAGGCTCCCTCCAGGATCCTTGCGAGAGTGAAGATCTGGTCCATTGTTCCACGACCAGGACGGAATCCGCATTGTTCCTCCTCAACCCGAGGTTCGACTATCGGCCGAACCCTCCTTTCCAGCACCTTGGAGTAGACTTTACCAGGGAGGCTGAGAAGTGTGATAAAAATCAATCTTTTTTTGACAGCCATATTGATGTTTTTTCTGGATTTCATGCTGAATATGGGTCAGTTCTGATATTCTGTATTAATGTAGCCAAACCGCTGACTCTTGTTTTACCCCTATATCCTAAAGCACTGCAGGGCACCTGACAGGTTTAATTTATTCTAGTTTTCTTGTGGGAAAATAAAAAAATCATTTCACAACTACTTAAATAATCTGATTCACATTCTTACTTGCAGATTTGAAGAAGACTCTTGCAGTGCTGCTGGATAACATCATGCTGAGGCTTGGCAAGCTAGAGTCCAAGGTGGAAAACATCTACAACGGCACAGGGGGCAACCTGACCAACGGCACCAGCACTGCCACGCCCAGCGCCACAAATTCAGAAAAAGTCAACGTGGCAGGTATGTATTCCATTTTCGCTTTGTAGTGTAGTGTTTGTGTGCATGTCGTGGTGAGGTGAGGTGGTAAGGGAAGGATTTGTCTTAAGTCTTTCATAAAGGCAGACATTTCAGCCCAGAGGATTGGAGCTCAAAGAGAAAACTCACGCTCTCTCAACATCTCTCAGAAAGTCCTTAATCGAATGAACTGTGACTCATGTATCGGCAGGTTTTATACGGTTTCTTTTTCCAGAGAACCCCTGTTGTTCAGGGTATGAAAGTACACAGTAAACCTATAGTAGCTAAGACCAATTAAAGAAATGAGGATAAGCTGATTGTGGCTGTTTTCTATGACCCTTGTTTCATTTAAAAAAAATTCCCATTGGGAAAAACATTCCCGAGACATACAACCAACCAAACTCTGCCAGTATTGCACAGTGCACACCGTGCACTTTATAGAACCAGACCGCATCTTTGGACATAATTCAAATAAGGCCTCTGTTCACGCTGCATGACCCTTTTATTTGTTTTCATTGATTTTCCTGCCAGCTTTTAGATGATGAATTCAGCCCAGTTGAGAGAGCGAGGTGTTGGTTTTTATTGGATCCTGGGACTTGCTCTCAGTTGTTTGCACAGCATTAAACCGTAAGAATGTGGAATCTGTGCTCTGAGGCAAATTATGCAGAATAATATTAGGCTGATTGAGTTGTATATAATAGAGCTAATCTAAATGACAGCTGCTGCACTGCCATTTTTGATCAAATGTGGGCACCGCCTTTGTAACTTTTTCTCTTTTTAAGACCTTGAGTTGAATGGGTATAAGTTGGCCTGGTTAATGAACATAAGCATCATATGAAAGTGATTATTATCAAGACAATTGACGTCATATACAGCACTCTGACTGTCGTGATGACTCTGATAAAAATCAAATTTTCTTGGTATTGTGTGTATATATGCTTTTTCTATGAAAAGGTAAACCACTGATGCCACATCCTTTCTGAAACACCTAGCATCGTGTCTGTCTTGTTTAATCTTGGTGACTCTGTAACAGTCATTTAGTCTGGCTTACTTCATCCTGATGTAATATGTTTGAGATAAATTAAAGAGCTGCTGGTGAAGTAATGACTTCTTAGAACTGAATATCTTTTGGATTTTGGATGCTGGGTTTTCTGAAGATGTCCCCTTAGAAACTGTGATTGGCATTTGTCACTACTTTCTTACATTTTATAGGCCAAACGATTAACTAACATAATCAGCACATTAATCCATGATGAAAATAAATAATATTGTAAAATAAGGTTTTATTAGAATACATAAAAACAAAACAATACAAAAATCTAAAAGTTAAATAGGTAGGTTTAATTGTATAAAATCCAGTTATAAAAAGACCAATGTTGGCAGCCTAGCCTGCTGTACACACTGTCTCCTCAGGCCGTGTGTACAGGTGTTGGTCCTCTGTCTGGTCTCAATCCGTCCATTGTGGACTCGAGAGATGAGACACTAATCTCACACCATTGTCTGGGCTGCTCTTCGCTTGAGCTCCTGTGTTGTGGAGCGATAGTACCTGGACCTGTGACTCATGTCAATAAACCTGCAGTGCCATGTTCGCTTAAAACTTCCAGCAGTACCCTTGAGAGACAACATTCGGATCGTGAATGCAGGTCAAGCTGACAAAGCGGCGACTACATCTCTCTTGGCAACAAACTAAAGGGCCCAGCACTCCAGAGTCTCCATTGGAGCATGCCCCCTGTCTTGGAGTGGGTGGCAGCCAGGGCTATTGCCAACTCCTCTAGTGCTCCTCCCTGACTGGAAGGCAATTACAGAGATAAGAATCTGGACAGTGAGGGGAACACGCCTGGCTTTCAGAGAGGCTTCTATCAAGATGGAGCTGAGCAGCAGCCCTGGGACTGCACTGTTTCCACCTCGATTGTATACATTTTCTTAGCCAAAGACCTTCTGGACCAAACGTGGATTTTTGCAGTGTTCACAGTTTATTCCTGGCTTTTGTAACTAATTTACATTTCTTATGCATGCAAACAGGGCGAGGGAAACTCAGAGTACTGTAGAGTAGAATGCTGTGACCTTTGGTGGCTAATACCATCACACCTTTTTACCTGACAAGGATGAACCTGTTCTGAAAAACTTTTTGTTTTGCATTTTAACTGAGGCCCTCAGTGAAATTCTAAAACATTCAAATGTTTTTTCCACCCAGGTCAAAGAGGCTTTTCAGCTCAGTGACTGCTCAGAAACAAATGCCGGTCAATTCACTTGAATACTCGTTGTCTCATGTGACAGAAACACACAAACGCATACAAGAGTTCACATTATCTGCATTGTTGGTGGACAGAAGTAATTAGACAGTGTAATTTGTTTCTTTCTCGTTTTCCTTCTTCCCTATGCTAGCTCTCTGAAATCCCACATTGCACAAATATGGTCAAGGCTATTTTGAAACAAAAACATTAACGGATGCCCCAAATGTTTAGGGACACTTCCCAAAGCCTCTGATGACCTGCATACAGTGCTGAAATTACATTTTGCACTACATCTTTTGGTTCATCACAAGTTCATCACACACTCCACAACAGAGCTTCATACTGTGCCTCATGTTGATGTGTGATCAGTGTAGCAGCTACTGTGAGTCCAACTTTCCCTCTGCTACTACCTCCTGCTGTTGTAAACTAACAGCTGTGTACACACTGTGGAACACAGCTTCTTTTTTGTGATTGGTCATCTCACAAAAATGTGGCCCGCTCTCATTGCTTTACAGTCACACTCCATTGTGTGTGAAAAAAAGGTGTCCACATGCCATGTTTTTTATTTGCCGCAATGCAAGCTCTGTCTATGCTCAGGAATAGCTTCGGCCTTGTGTGCTGTTGGATTTAGCCAAGGACAAGAGGCACACAAGCTTCTCATTGGATCAAAACAAGTAAATTTGGCCTTGGTTTCTGCGTAGCTGGAGGCAGATGGGACTTGGTCCAACAGCAGTCTGTGACGCCTTGTCTTGCCGTCTCTCGCTGATGTGGCTGATCAACCTCGCCAGCAGTGTTTCATCTGTGGGTCAGCCCGTGGTGTGGAAATGTAATCTCCTACACACACAAACACCCAGGCGTAGGGACAGGTGTAATGAATGGTCAGGTGAGAATTTGCATCCATATAACTGGCCCTCGCGTCCCTCTTTCTCTATTTTGTTCCCTCCACGATATACAGTATTTCTTCACAGAGACAGTTTAGGGCATCTTCACTGCTTTGTCTCTTTCAGCTATTGAACCGCTTGCATCTCTGTTTGCCATTCACAGTGAAAGTTGAGATCCAAGGTTTCAATGTCAACAAAGGAAAGGGACAAGGACAGGGTTTCTGCTGCAGATTACACGTGTCCTGGTTACCTCATGATTTCATTGGTCCATGCACTTTATTTCCAGTTTAAACATTCAGCTGAGGTCCGTACAGTATCTAACTTAAAGTGATGGTTCGGAGTAATTCACCCTAGGGTCCTTTGCACCATGACCTCGAGCCAAACACCCCCCCAGAAGCTTTTTTCACCTGGGTCTAACATTGGGAGAGTTAGCGTAGAGTAGCGTTATCAGCTGAATAGCTTAGCGCAGGGGCTAATGGACCCACGTTTGTATCTCGTAAGTTACCCCACTTAATAATGCCCGAAATGATACCAAACGTCTACAAGTAGTACAAATAGGTTATACTCTCATAAAACGATGGATTGGAAAGTTTGTAAGTACACCAGAAGTTTATGTAAATAACACTTGCCTGCTGGCTTCTGCTCTCTGCTGTTGTTGTTGCTGTAAGTTATAGGGGCGCCGGCGTCTACAAATTACAACACCGAAAAGAGATGCAACAAAAATATTTTTTAATTTAACTTTTTTTTTTTAAGTAAGTGCTGTAGTATAACTAGCAGGAGACAAGTAATAATTGAGGTAAGTTTGGAGACATTACCTTATTTAATCATTAAATTAATAAGTATTTTTGTTGTATCTCTTTTCGGTGTAGTAATTTATAGACGGCCCTAAGCACTCGTCTAACTGCAGGTAGCAGCAGCAGCAGCAGCAGCAGCAACAGAGAGCAGAAGAGAGCAGGCAAGTGTTCATAAATTTCTGGTGTACTTACAAACTTTCCAATCCATCGTTTTATGAGAGCATAACCTATTTGTACTAGTGTAGACGTTTGGTATCATTTCGGGCATTATTAGTGGGGTAACTTACAAGATACAAACTTGGTTCCATTAGCCCCTGCGCTAAGCTATTCAGCTGATAACGCTACTCTAGCTAACTCTCCCAATGTTAGACCCAGGTGAAAAAAGCTTCTGGGGGGGTGTTTGGCTCGAGGTCATGGTGCAAAGGACCCTAGGGTGAATTACTCCGAACCATCACTTTAAAAGGAGAGCAAGAAGGTTGATTTCAGTTTTACACTGAGGGACTCTTTTCCTGCAAAACCTAATACAGTGAATTTATGAACAATCGCATACAATTACCTTTTTAATGCTGAAAACATTTTGTGGGGCCCTCTTAGATTGAGAGCAGACTCTGTAGTCTCTATTAGCTTTGTTCTTGGGGGCCTTGATACTTCTTCAGTGTACAGATCAATACTAATAAAGTACACACAAACCCTCTCAGTGCAAATAAGTTGCTGCGTTGGTGTCTGCCCCACACACTTTCAAACAAACTCTCATGAATCCTGACACACAGGATTTTTTTTATTTTTTTAAAAAAAAAATTTTATAACTGTATGTTGCAGCAACACACTACTATAAATAGACACAGTTACTAAAGTTAATTAGAGATTGCTTATATCCATTTTTCTTTTTCTTGCAGATTATTAGCCATGGTTGATTTGACTGGGTCAGTGGCGACATATACAATGCCTTTCCTGTGGCTGCTTCAGAATCAAAGCCACCCTGTTTTTCACCAGTCGAGCGCTTTTAATTTAAAGCAGCTGCAGTTGGAAATGTTACATTTGCATTAGAGGTGGCTTGATGCAGTGAGGCTGGCTGTCAATAAGTAGATAGAATTGTGCTGAATTACATACATGCAACGTTTCCTGTAAATCCCCTGTATGTGTAAAGTGAATGGTGGACTCCACCACTAACAATAAAAACTACTATATAAAAGGTTATCATTGAATGTAAATGCATAAAAATAGAGTTTGATTTCAGGAAAGCATTTTGTTAAGCAGTTTGACTTTAATGTTCATGTCTAACTTGCTACAGTAATCATTGTGTAGGATATGTAGCTTGATGCAGTTTGAAACCATTCAAATGCCTCCAACCAGGGTTTGTGTTAATGTAAATGACAGTACTGTGACACAGTGAGTTAAAATCTACAGAGGTAAAAAAATAAAAACCTCATGTTTGAAGCACAGGCAAATATGAGACCTGAATCTTGATGCCTTTGATGTGGAGATCTGGAGTGGAAGTGTTTCTCAGCTCCACAGCCTACACTTGTGCTTACCTGCCTGTTTAAGAACGTGACGTGACAAAGTAGAGAGGACTGAGCCTCCCCAGACCAACAGACAACAAGCACAGACAGGCTCCTCCACTGTGTGTGTGTGTGTGTGTGTGTGTGTGTGTGTGTGTGTGTGTGTGTGTGTGTGTGTGTGTGTGTGTGTGTGTGTGTGTGTGTGTGTGTGTGTGTGTGTGTGTGTGTGTGTGTGTGTGTGTGTGTGTGTGTGTGTGTGTGTGTGTGTGTGTGTGTGTGTGTGTGTGTGTGTGTGTGTGTGTGTGTGTGTGTGTGTGCCTGTCCCTTAGAGATCCCTCCCATATGGAGTGCATCAGATCTACTTATAGCAGTGTTGTAAACAAAACTGCAAGAAAAGTGCAGACAGCTTTGCTTTCATTAAGTTTTCTGCCTGACACTGCGTAGAGCCTGGGCATGCTTTCTGAGGCATTGTTGACGGGGCTCGTGGGATTGACACACAGTTAGCTTTGAGTATGTAATACTTCCACATTAAATCACACTCATTCCACATCTTCTCGAGGTAAAACATTCCCTCAAATCCCCCCCAGAATGTTGGCACCAGATATGAAGGTATACAAAATATTTTAAATGTAACTCCATAGCCATGTAAGGCGCTGTTGTTTATCTTAAAGATGAACTGAGAATCTCTAGAATTTCTAGCAGCACTCTGCTTCTTCTTCATACAATTCATACCAGAGATAGCAGTGTGATTCCAGCTGCTGTTAAGACACTGAGCAGATTCATTTGGATTTAAGGCATTTTAGTGGTTACTGAGGAAGGAATGTACAATCAAGTTCAATTGTTGAATGTCTTGAACTAGGTTTGTGTTTTTCTGTGCATTTTTAATATAGTTATTTCAGTTTATTGCTTATTTATTTTATTGTTTGAAAATCTAAAAATGTAGTTCATGTAATTGCTGCCTCGTTTCTTTTTTTTTACATGGGGAAACCAAAAATGTACATTTAAAAAATGGAAAGGAATGCATCTTGCTATTCAATATCATTTTACAATGTTGTGCAATGACAGTTAAGGAATTCTATTTTATCTTGCAGTAAAATAATACATCAACATAGTCATTGTCTGTTCCAAGGAGAGTCTGGTGGAAGAGCATTTTCCAAATTTAAAATTTTTAAAGTAATTTCTTTCTTTAGAATTCATTATTCAATAGCTATAATGTTTAAGGTCCAGCAGTTGTAGTCTGTAAAAGTGACACTGGCCCTTCTGTCTTTTAAAAGGGAGTGATTTTTTTGAAGGTCTCTGTTTAGTCGATCATTGGTCTAAACTCCTCCGTTCTTCTGTGGTGTATGAAATAACAATTATCACAATTGATACTGCAGTGTTTCTTCACTGAAACAAAGGGTTAGAGCTAGCTGCAGCATGACAACAATTAAATGAAAGCGTTTTGCTAATCATCTGTAAATCATTTTGAATCGGTCAAATCAGAAGTGAGTTGAAGCCCATGCCTTGAGGAGGTAGGGGTGGGCTGGGAGGAACATCTGGGTCTAACACACCATTGGCTGGAACATGCACCCCACTTTTTCAGAGACTCTATCCGTCTTTTGTTTTCCCTCCCTCCTTCAGTTCGATTCAGTGGCTGTTTTGCAGGGACTCCGCCGATCATGGAATTTCAAAGATGCAATTCTGGGGTGTGTTTTGAACATGAACGTAAGGGTTATACATTAGAGATATGGTTGGGAAGCCCAGCAAATAAATCCACAGTGTTGCCAAAGCAAAGGAAATAAGAATATATGCTATCCTTTCCCTCTTGCAGGTTTTCTGCATCTCTGCATACTGTATGGCTTCTCTTTGTATGCTGCACTCCATTTCCCTCTGAATCCTATATCCTCCATTGTCTCCTCTTCCTCCGTGCCAGCATTGTTGTTGTGCTGATTAAAGCCACAGCCCCCGGCCCTGTATATTCTGCATTGCCTCCTTCTACCAAATATCAGCCGTTTCCCCAGGCTTTTTTTTGGAATCCACATGCGCACACACACTGTGTATATAATATACACAAACATCCTCCTGCATCTTACTTTCATTCAGCTAATTTTTTTTCAGGCAAGAGTAGCAGGATCCACATCTGAGGATAGAGCAGCAGATGCAGGCACACTTGAACTGAGAGTAGAGATGCAAAGATGCACTTGCACACAGTGACTCACAAGTGTATAATCTTACATACATGTTCATATATGTATTCTAAGCTCCCATGCATTCACACTTTACATGGAGCTAAAAATATAAATTGTTGCAGCTCTTTGGTTCTCAAGCTGCTTCGCTCATGACAACACACCACTGCCGTGCCCATGATTCAAACTAAAGCACATTTTCTCACTTCGCTGTTGACAGGATATACACATGTCTGGCAGGTTTCTGAAGTTTTCTTTCAGAGGAAATGGAACATTTTCATGAAACCTGTATGTAGCTGTTTTTAGTTTAGAGACAATGTCAACAATTCTCGGTTTCATTTAAAGTCCCTCTCATCACAACAACAGCCTAAAGCTGTAGATTTCCACCATTTGTCCAAATCAACAGTGGAACGATAGTCATAGCTCTGCATGGATGGGAGCTACTCAAGGTTTTCTGGCTGCCTTTTGTCCTTGCTGCAAAATCTGAATCTTCCTCTTGGATATTTTCGGAGAGAACAGTGGGCCGATCAGATTGCCCGAGCACAAAAATGGGACTGATTATAGCCAGACGCTGTGCTCTTTGTAGCAGAGGAAGGGAGAGAAAGAGGAAACTCGACGTGGGCTGGAGAGCGGGGTTACATGGGGGAAATTTGGATTTGTTGTTTTGCCTGAAGGACTTCACTGTGGAACACTTGTGTAGACCAGAGACAGTGCGAGGCATGTGTTTTGACCAGCCTCAAACACGTGCCCCTCGCACTGGGAAGCCCCTCTGGTGTGTGTTACCCTGCTGTGTGCCTTCAGGTGGCAGGGCCTAGACAAGTGGTTTGGAGTTTTCATCTGACATGTACAGTAAAATCTCCCAACACACACGCACTCATGTAGTATAAGAGAAACAGTTGGACTGGAATAGTGCCTGTATTGTTTGTTAATTTTGGCTGAGTTTACATTTGACCATGTGTCATTTTATCTCCTGTCCTTCTCCAATACGATGACATACAATTTCCTCTTCTTTTCATGAGCTATTTTTATGTTCTTCACCTCTACTCCCCTCAGATGAGCTGCTAAAAGTGACAAGGAAGTTATTGAGAATGTTTCTAAAGGGCATGGGATAAACCGAAACTATCTCTGCACCTGGTGTCAGTATGACAAAGTGAGAATAGTTGGTCCTAACTATCGTATCGTATCTGTGGAATTAACTTAGTTTCCGGCTATAACCTGCTCCGGAGCAGGTTCAGTTCAGAGCAGAGGGTTTCAAACTGTGAGGTTTAGAAATCATAGAAATAAGACGCTCCGTATAACTCCAGAACTTTCCTTATAATCATCAGGTTTTTAGGTTTTCTTCAGTATCAAAGTTATCCAGTGATAGTTCACTGTACATCCATGGATACACTGCAAACAGGACGTTTTGTTAGCGAACTCTGCAAACTTTTAATGCTGCCAAAACAAATATAGGCTAAATATAACTGACTCAAGTTGCAGCCCATAGCATAACTCACTGACTACATGGTGACACATTTCCTGTTTACATCCCCCCTGTAGTTATAAAATATTACTAATGGATTCTACAGTAATTAAAACTCTGCATTCCTTTCTGCTTTGTTAGCAGGAACAAACTTACTTTTAACTGTTATTATTCAGAATAATTATGTAATTAAAAAGCACCAAAATGTCACTATGGAAAATAATACTGAATATGTTCACATGAAGTTATAGGATAGGAAAATCACAGCTTTGTGATACCAGTTATGCAGGATTGCCAGTGTTGGACTCGTTAAGGCGGTTCAACCCAAGAGACTCAGAATTAGTAGAACTTTCTTTGTGATACAGGCCTAACTTCTCTCCACCTGCACAGCTGTTGATGCTCTGTGGCGAAGAGGACACCGTCCATCAGCCAGCCTGCCTACTGTCTAATTGATGAGCTGCTGCAGAGATTCACACACAAACTAAACACACACAAACTCACACACTGATTCTTCTGCTTCTTCTTACAAAAGTGCATCTAAAATTAGTGCTTCTAAGCCAGTGGATCAGAGGACACAGAGATAAGGAAAGCTGCACTTTTCACCCCTTTTTATTTATATTTTTCAAGCTTTCAACTCCACAGAATCGTCATGGTGACACTTAACACTTCATTTACTTTAAAACCACGTTGGTTCATTGCTGAGGTGTCTTTAGAAAACCGTACTGTAGAGTACTTACGTAATTGTCACAAAACGCTCATAACCTTTCTCTTTAGATTTAGTTAGTGTCATACATTTTCGGTGTCCACTAACCTAACTGTGTCATTGAAGCTGGGCCTTGGCAGATTTCCTGTTATTTGAGGGAATGTTTTTAGTTAAGTGTGCCTGAGAACGAAATCAATGAGAGTGAGAGAGAAGAGGAAAAAGAGAGCGAGAGAAGTACACAAGAGAAAGAATAACATAAACCAGATGTCCTCAATCCAATTCTGGAGTTGTCAAATTTCACATTACCTCATAGACTTGGATATACACACTCAGGGAGGGAGAGGGAAAATAACCTTGTGTGTAATATCACTTATTGTTCAGAGATGATACTATATTTAAGGGCTATCGGATGGCCAACACTGTGTGCTAGGAACTGGCTAATGGTGACCTCAGTGCTGCGAGAGGCCCTTTGAATGATCTCATCTGTTTTTCTCTGAACATTACATTTCAGAACACTTCTTAATGCGACTTTTTTACCTCCATTATTTTTTACTTTAATATGCCTCTATATCATTTTACCTTGTGGTGGTATCTTGGTTAAAAATGAACTGTTCATGTTTGCCTTTATTTGATTGTCAAAGAACTTTGCTTGAACTGCTGTTAGAATATTATTTAAAGAAGGTTTGGCATTGTAACTTTACTGTTTGTGTCCCTCTGCCTTGGTTTCTTTGTTACTGTTTGCACAACAGAGGTGTGGTTTGGTGCTTGGCTCATCGCCCCACATCATCGCTTCAGCGTGTCAGTCAAACCTCTCGTCACCCTATTCATTGCCACACTGTATGTTTGACAGCAAATACGTAGCTGCTTCAGTGTGCCCACGCCTCCCTGTGAATTTTCCTGGTCAGTAAAAGATTTGCTAAAGCTCCATGACGCTCTGCCAGGATGTGTTACTTAAACCGCATTCTCCTCAGCTTTAATGCATAGCAGCTAGTGATTGGACTGTGCCTAAAGTGAATTAGACATAAATGGATATGAAGTGGAAAAGGCAGGTAAAGGGTTTGGCTGGATTGATATCCACCCTTGTTGAGATGAACGACAAGGAATGGGCTCCCTTTGAAACAGCACCACCTCTGCTGTGTTTGATTATGAAGGGGGCTATATTTAGCTGCTCCTTGGCAGCGGCTCCTTCTGCTTGATTAAAGCTAGGAGAAGATTTGCCTGGTGGCTTTGGCGCGCGCTGGCTGACTGGCTGAACGACAGAATGAATGACAGGCTGCCTGGTTGGTTGGTTGGTTGGTTGGTTGGTTGTTTGGCAGACTGACTAGATGACTGGGCGTCTGAAAGATGAGATAACAGGAACTCACACTGCACTGTTGGCTCTTGAATGCTGCACAAGACAGCCACTTTACCAAACAACAAATCACAAGTCAGGTTTCTTAAGGTGGCACTTTCAGTTTCGGAAATCGAGGACACAAAAGCAATATAAACAAAGGACGAAAAAAGCAACAAGAAGGGACACAGTCAAGGACACAAGTATGATACACGCTTGAAATGTCTCTCTAAGCCAAGTCCTCTATCATTGGGCATCTACGATACAGAGTCCAGTGTGATACCTATATTTACCTAAATGATTAAATATGTATCTGACACATTGAAATAACAGCTGTAGCTTTCTAAATTCTCCCAACCTAATTTTTCACAAGCTACTTGATCCAAACACTGATCGTCCTGGTTCAAAAAATATTAAGCCGGCTTAAATTATTGATATGAATAAAATAAAACTACTGTCACTCCCGCGAACCGCTGATGAGATGAGGTGTCACTCTGCTGGAGTGACAACAGAAATGCTGCTCGAGACCTCTCTATAAAAAAGCTTTAATCCTCCCCGGTTGTTGCTGGACTCCTGCAGCTCTTGGAAACAATAAGAAGCCTTTATTGTGTGTTGTGTTCATCTTGTGACCGACTGACTCCACCAGGAATGGCTCACTGGCCTCGCACCTCTTTCCTCACATTTATCACAAGGAGTGTTTGGTCTGGTACTTAACAATATTAGATTTATGTTATTAGTTGGCTTATTACAGCTTTTTGCTGAGAGCTGGATCCATTTGGGTAAACTTGGCTAATGGGGTTAACTCTTTTCCATTTATTGTGAACAGTAATAGAAGCCAAGCAGTGTTGACGTCCAATACACTTGTCATCTTTTTGATAAAATCAAAGGAGTGGGAGTACTTCCACTTTCCTGCCATTTCCTCTTTCTTACAGCCAGGAATGCACATACTACAGTAACAGAGAATATTCAAAGATTTATAGACACAATTGATTGTTACCTTAGACACTTATTATAATACACAGCATATTAAAGTGTTTGAGCCAGGATTGTCTGGAAAGGGGTCCAATGAGCCCATTAGGGGAGTAGAGATCCATCCAAGGAGGGCAAAACACAATACTGTGAAAAATGTACACCTGTTAAGTGCAATCTTACTTATTATTATTATTATTATTATTATTATTATTATTATTATTATTATTATTATTCTCAGAATAAATCACTACATTCAAAAGTATATTTAGTGGTGACTATAGTGGTGACTACGTTGCAACGTAATGTTCTGTTGTTTTTGACTATCTGTCAGATTGGACACATAGTCTAGCTAGCTGTCTGGATTTACCCTGCAGAGATCTGAGAAAAGGTTAATCATAGTCCTCATAAATCGACCAGAGTTTAAAATGCCAACTCAAGGAAAGTCCAAGGCAACAGATATCCGGCTTAAATTAGTGAAATCGGCAGAATTTCCAAAGGCAACGGACCAATCCCGGATGTGGAATGTCGTGGATACAGACTAGCTAACTCATGAAATAAATCACGTTAATTGATTACAGATGATAAAATCTAAACATGACAAGCTTGCAAGCAGCATTGATCCTATCCTAGATTTTATGGATGCAGAGAGGCCATGTTCAAGGGCTCATTCCTGCAGCGAATGCAATATGGTTCAGATGCTAATACAACCACACATAGACTCAATATCCCCCCCCCTCTCCTTCCCTAGATGGTGACTAAAGCAGTGAATGGGAACTCATGCCCCTGGCTTTCCATCTAACCGGTGATGTTTTTAGTTGTAGTACTGTACATACTGTGTGGCATGTCATCACCTCTCTTTTATCCCTCATTCTTTGTGATATACACTGCTGAGGGAGCGAGCCAAAGAGTGTCAGCGAAACATGTTTCTCACACTAATGTAGGCGATAGAGCAGCACTGAAAGAGGGGGAGAGAGAATAAATTTTCGCAAGAATATCTGTTTACTGCAGTAACTTGTTGGTTTAAATAAACTGAATCAACGATGAACATGATGTGGGGGCCTCTGCTCCACGACTGAGGCTTGACCCAGTGCTGGGGCCGCTGATTAGCTTCATACACAAATCTCCATAAACGCACACGTCCTTCTCCGAAAACCCCACCCACAAACTCATTACATCAGTCTGCTGTTGGCTTCCAAGCTTTTATCTATTCACCGCACAGCCTATCATAATGCATTATTTATACTCTGGCTGTAAAGGTCAGTGGCGATGACGTGTACGTCTCTAAATGGGGATATCAAAAAGGTGATTATATAGGAGGGAAGCCTGCGTGAATGTTATGATATTAAGAGCAATGCGGGAAAAATATCATAGTGACTCCCTCCCCCACTGCAGTTGCATTCATTTAGTTTATTGCAGAAAGCAAACCGTTGTCAAACAAATGTCTTAAATGCCTCTCTACCGGTTTGCATCATTGTAGGCTCAACTGGCCCCGCTCTCAGCTCTTAGTGGTTTCTGTTGTTGTGCAGTTGAGATTGCTAAAGCAAAGGTGATCCTGTTGGCTGACAGTCATCTCTGACCACAGAGTAATGGGCAGTCTCCAGCTGTCATTCTAAGATGCAACTGGTCTGAAGTGCTGGGAATGTACCACAGACTGTAATCCCTATAAACGGATATCTGCCTATAAATGCAGAATCTGCAGGCAACGGGACAAGTTTTTGGTATCAGAAGTGTTTTATAATCTGATGACGATTTATTGTTTTATTAGCCTTTTTCTTTTCTTTCTTTTTTTTGAAGAACTTATCTGCATTCATATACAGATATCTGTTTATTCAGACACAGTCTCTCAACTCCATTCTCGTGTACATAATATACTCTATATACTTGAATTGTTCATACAAACATTTGTAGTGTTTTACACCAACATAGCCTATAAGGCTAAATATAGCCTATATACTGTACATACTGTGTATTATTATCCATATAGAAATATATGTCTGTTAAATACAACAAATAAAATGTACGGCATCCGTACAGTCTTATCACATTATGCCATGCTGTGAATTGAATTCAAAGTAAATATAGAAGTTGTCATGAACACTGTTCTGCTCCTCTGACAGAGATCATAAAATACAGCATATGACAAAACAATGAACAGCTGATGCAGTTGTTCCGCATGTCATATTTAATTGATGTTGCTTTTAAACGACTGCTCCGAGGCAAAGATGTCTCATGTTTGTTACATGCCTGTTGCCTTGACTCCTCTCTCCTCGAGTCTCTTCCTCGACTCCTTGGCTCGAATCTCCTGTGGGCGGGACTGAGACGCGTAGAGAGGAATCAGGGATGAGAGAGCGAGAGGGAGAGAGAGAGAGAGAGAGAGAGGGAGAGGGAGAGAGGCCGGCCATTAGAGAAGCTGCCCCTTGGAGCACATAGCCATGGGTTTCTTCTCTTTTTCTATGTCAGGTGTTTGTATGTTGAGTCATCGAGCAGATGCTATCACTTACAAAAACAACTTTAAAATGCCATGTCATCTATGTCACCCAATCACAATGTTTGTTCACAATAACCCCTGCGACCCGTACATACAATTTAACGGCACTGAGCAAACAGGGAACTGGATATACTCTCATCTCATTTATGTTTGATGCTTTCATATTTCAACACTTTCACCAACATTGGGGTGGAGACCTAATTCACTTGTTGGGCCACAGACTAAAGAAAATGACACCACCCAAACTAGCAGTTTGTTCAACCGGTAGTGCAGTGTTGTTCTTTGTAACACTAGATTTGGTTTAACAAACACGCTAGCAAAGCAACCTAGTACTAAAAATAAGCACAGCAGAAATGTCATACAGTTTGGACCACCGTGTTTAACGATATATCTTTAAAATGACAACAAAAATAAACAAGTTTGCCTCTGAAGGGAAAAGTATTGTGAACTGCAGACTAGAAGTGTGTTTGTAAAACTTTAAAGTTTGCATCTGCATTGTCTCCAGTGTGAGGATCATACATCCTGCTAAAGCTACAGACAGTGAGTAACTTGACCTTATTGATTTTCTCTCTCCCTCCCTCCCTCTGTCTTCCTCCAGACCTCCTAAATGGAGCCCAGGAGAGGTGCGATCTGCCGCCTTTGGAGGGTTTCCCTCACTGTGAGGACAAGGTTAAGGTAAATCACACATCACACAGATGGACTTTCCACCCAACTCGCTGTGTCTGTTTATATGTCTATGAATAGGTCATTCTGAAATCAGTACAAGAAGTAGGTAGCAAGAAAAAGAGAGAGCACCAGCTACAGAAATGTCAGCTACATAAACAGAAAAGATGGCATCAGACTCACATGCCCACACTTTGTTGACTGACAAAAGCTCTTCTGGGAAGAGCAGAGCAAAAACACCACAACAACAATAATCTAATTTTATTACCATCAACAGTCCATGTGCGGAAATATTACACTTCCGACAGGTTTAATTTCACTTTTAGAGGCAATGAGGCCGAGCGAGCCCACACACTGACACAGGTGCCTACACACAAATGTGTGTGTGTGTGTGTGTGTGTGTGTGTGCGCGCGCGTGCGTGTTGGTCTCCCTGGAGCTGATAGGGCCCTATCATACACACCATCTGCTCCACCAGTCCCAATCCTCCACCGATACTGTCAGCATTTCCAACTGGGCTCCAGGCGATGCCAAAGCCTGCTGTAAACACGCACGCACGTACGCACACGCATGTACACATACATTGTACACAATTGCAGCATTTCAGAAAGGCATCAAAATTCACTGAACTGTTATTCCACAGCAGTTTTACAACGGTATCAGCACACAGTTAGTAACATCTGACAAATCCATTTTTGACCACTTTACAGAGCCCTTAGGTTGCCTTTTAAACAAATCTAGTACAATCTTCATGCCTCCCTTCACAATCCAGGCAACTCTGATCCAAGCCCATCTGCCAGGTCTCCCCTCTGTGAACAGCTTTCAAAACCTGATTTTATATCACCCTGTGTGCTTCTCCCTTAGGTTACTGTTAGTCAGCATGCATGCATGATGTACTCCAGCCTATGAACTAAGCAGGATAGCTGTCAGTCCACATCTTGGCTCAACAGCCATTCCACTTGGCATGTATCCCAGCATGTCATTCACAACAATGCCAAAAAAAATGCCTGCTAGGGGTCAAATCAGGAGAGGAGGGGGGAGAAATACTGCAGCACCTTCTACCTCTGTTTTAGTATTATTTATTTTTGGAAGATTTATAAAATGCATGTTCTTCCGTCTTTGTTAAAACATTTTCACATTGATTTATTTTCCACACATTCACACATGAGAGCTACCCCAGATCAACCTCCCTCTTTTCCTGTTGGCAGCTGAGCAGTTCCGCTGGATGACTTGCACATGTATTTGATGAAAGAGAAATAGTGTCTCTTTTATTTTCAAACCCCAGATTTTCCATACGATTCCAGGGATTAAAGCCAGTGACTTTTAGGTCTCAATCCTGCTTCTCTAACCTCAGTGCCTTAAAAGACAGCCTAGACTATTTCCATGA
This sequence comes from Perca fluviatilis, assembly GCF_010015445.1. Lineage (NCBI taxonomy): Eukaryota > Metazoa > Chordata > Actinopteri > Perciformes > Percidae > Perca > Perca fluviatilis. The sequence goes on along the minus strand of NC_053135.1, from coordinate 6,175,044 downwards.
GGATAGTGAAAACTAGCAGCTGGTGCTATAGATTTTGCAACTGTGCATTATGTATTCTGTGAGCATCACAACCCGCCCACACACCACAATCACTGGTAAACATCAACCTGACTTTTTTGTATCCATCTATAGAGCTTTATAAGAATGAAAAAAGCTCCACATGACACCTGTTTGGCTGTCAATGTGAATGGCAGAGAAGGGTTACTTAACAGCCGCTGATAAAATACATTTGACTGCTATTAGCTCACATAGGGCTCATATATTTTACAGATATTAAAGTAGTCGGTGGAGGGCATGATTTGGGTGAGAATGCATGTGGGGTTCAGATTTAATCCTTCCTTTTCCTCCTCTTCCTCAGTGGATGAAGGAGATGTGGCGCTCAGACTCCTGCTATGGCAACTACGGCGTGGATGGATCCACATGCTCCTTCTTCATCTACCTCAGCGAGGTGAGCCGTGTGTGTGTGTGTGTGTGTGTGTGTGTGTGTGTGTGTGTGTGTGTGTGTGTGTGTGTGTGTGTGTGTGTGTGTGTGTGTGTTTTGAAATTAATTAAGAAGTCTAACTAGGTGTCTAAATACTGAAGTGTCTGCGTTTCTCACATTTTTTCATTTTTTTCTCCCACTGGGCTGGGGACATTTTTGACTGATCACAGCATCAATACGCACCTCGTACATAGAACAAAATCAACATGGACTGCATACATGTGTGTAATAGTAACACACGTGTATTGTGCATGTGACCATTACATTATTAAATTGGTCTAGCTATATCAATATATGGACTTTTCATGGATGTTTTTTTTTGTTGACATAATGCAAGAGAGGAATGGTAAAAGAAGACCAGTCACCAGTTAAGTTTCTATTCAAATGTAATGCAAAATACAACAGAATTTCCATAAGATCTGCAAAAGGAAATGCAATTGAATGCACTAATGCCAAACACTCAAAAGGTTTTAAAAATAAAATTCAATGGGAAACAGAAAAGAATTATTATTTTCTGGCATAAAAAAATCTGTTAAACCTAAATGATAAGCCTGGCGATATTGTATATTTTTGTTATTGTCAATAAATCCCATGAAAAGACTAAAACCAACAGTTTGAATCAGAATCAGAATACTTTATTGCTCCCCTCAGGGAAATGATTTAGTTGAAGTTGCTCACAGTCACATTCAAGGGAAAATAAGGGAAAAGAGCAAGTCAATAAGTGTACACAGTAAATAAGTAACATATCTAAATGTTAAGTATTTACAGACATAAATAAAAACATTAAATTGAAGTGAGATTAGGTTACAACTCAGATTAGGTTAAAAAGATAGTTTCAATGGATTGTACAAATTCTATTGTAGTGCAGTGTACAGCATGAATACAAGTAGTAGCAGTGAATAAATAAATAACACTTTTGTTCAAGTAGCTGATAACTATTAACTATAACAATGAAGCGCAAAAAATAAGAGCAAAGGAGAGAGGCAGACGGGATTTTATTTTTAATGAGAGCAAATTACAGTGTGTTTAAAAAGGACGGTGTGGGAGAAAGAGGAGGTGATTCAGTGGGAAGGGAGAGGAGGAGTGGTGCGAGGTACTTCTTGAAGAGATGAGTTTTCAGCCTCCGAGGGAAGACGTGGAATGACTTTGCTACCCTGCCTAGTCTACATATCCTTGGCAAACAGGAAAAAGCCGCCAGACCGGCATGGACGAGTCATGCATTATTGACGAGCACTAACGTATAGAAGCTTGTGTTCCTTCAAGGGACACTTGGAGACTCTTAATTTTGCATGATTCGTCTTTGCCAGACCAGTCAACATGGCTAGAATTCATTCATTTATTGTTGTTGATTCTAATTAAACTCTGTCATTCACCCTTGAAACCAAGCTCAAATTCGTTCCGATAATGATTTCATGTTTAACATGTTCCCTATCACCATGTGAATCCAAATCATGTGCTCATGATAAACTGTTTGACACTCTTTAAGCACCCATACTCTCAGATCCAGAAAACAGCTCTGCTTCCCATGATACGTGATTTATCATTTCAAAGATCCTTCATAGATCATAACCATGATTACCATTCTGTTTGATTTAAATTCTTTAAGTGTGTCTCTCCCTCTTCTCTACTGGGGAAAGTGTTCATGTTAATAAGTTGTTTGATCTAGCGCTGATTCAAGTGAGAATCATGATTCTCCTTGTCTAATGGCAGGATATTTTATTTTCTGAAAAGTAAAGTTTTAGTCATAGCTTCAGCTCCGGGAAGGTCAGTAGCCTGTTATGAATATTGTATATAAGCTGAAAGCATGGCAGTGAACTAAGAAGGCATACAGAAAGCCCAGCCTGCTCTGTATGGAAATAGAAGTTAGATGGACAACAGCAGAATCCATTAGGGGAGAGGAACTTTTTCTTGCTAGCTCTCTGTTCATATTCATTCAGTGTTTATGAAACAGGGATGCTTTACAGGAAACACATTTGCTATTAATACCTGCAAAGATTGGAAACGGATGCATCTTCTCTCTGCAAGTCTCGATCCTGCTAATCGAACAGCCCTCAGCCTCCACTCACGGTTGCCATGACAATTTGCATGTATTTTCATTTAGAATCTGCCATGTGTGGCTCGTCTGTTATGAACACACACAGACACACAAATACACGCCCTTTGCCATGTATAATTCATATCCGTCAACCACCACATTAACCTTGCGAAGAGTCAAATCAGAGAAGGCAACATATCATGATGGATGTCGATTGCAGAAGTTCAGGGCTCAAGTGTGTGTGTGTGTGTGTGTGTGTGTGTGTGTGTGTGTGTGTGTGTGTGTGTGTGTGTGTGTGTGTGTGTGTGTGTGTGTGTGTGTGTGTGTGTGTGTGTGTGTGTGTGTGTGTGTGTGTGTGTTTGAGAAGGAGGATAAACACACCTACCTTATCTTTAAGCTGTAGCGTTTACAGAGCAATATTTAGACTGCTGTTGCTGAGATAGGCATGACACACACATACTCCAGGGGGACAAAGGGACACGTAACTAACATCAGATGTAATCCTACTAAGATGGGCCAATATCCCACTTTTTTGTCTCGTATGGGCATTTACAACGGCACCACACACTTACTGTAGAAAGTGAGACTTCTGTTGAGCATTGTGCTATATAACTAATATTTCCTCACATATAGCTTTCATTGCAGGATGAATACACATTTGCAGTTCCAGGAGTTTTTTTTCGAACCCATATACCAAGTTCAGCAGCAGAAAACAAATTAGTTTGCGCTCCATTGGTCTCCAGACATGTGCAACATGGAATCAGATCTAATTTAGCTGCTCTTTATGCAAATCCGGGGAAGTGCTGCTCATTTACATATGTAGTCTTAGAAGATACCTTGCTAAATTGTAAAACTTAATTAAAACATAATATTTAGTTAATATCCCCCAAATCAGTTCTTAAACTACAGCTGACTTATGTGTGTGTACGCTTCTGTGTCACTAAATGTCTGGTATGTTTTCTTAAGTGCACACCTCTTAGTTGTGTTTGTGTCCGGTTAACAGTGAGCAGAAACTGAAAATGTTCCAGTAAAGTAAAACAGTGTTTTTGATTTGATAGGTGGAGAACTGGTGTCCTCGCCTGCCTTGGAGGATAAAGAACCTGAATGAAGATTTAGACCGGAGGGGACAGGTGAGAAACACAGCAAACAGCTCCTGTTTACTGTAAAACAAAAAAACAAAAAAAGACACTTCAACTACCTCTGCTGCTCTTTGGAGATGAGCCTTTAGAGAGCTCTCATCGCAAGGCGTTGCTTGTACCAGGACAGCTAATGGTCTCTTCGCACTACTACGCTGTTAGTGTCAGGGTTGTGGTCCAAATGGCTTGAATGTATTTATTTTAAAGAGGCTTGCATGTGTGTGTGACAACTCCAGACTTTGTGACAGCGAGTTTTACCATTAGCATAAATTTTTAAACCGAGTCTTTCTCGACGTTAAGTCCCACTCCCTCATCCTGACACTACAGAAGAAAATGACATTCGACACCATTTAATGGGCTGTTTAATTTTAAGAAACACTTGCTCGGGGCGGCTGTTGCTCACCCAGTAAGAGCGTGCGTCCCATGTAGGCTGAGTCCTTGGTAGCGGCCCGGGTTCGAATCCAACCTGCGGCCCTTCGCTGCGTGTCATCCCCTCTCTTTCTCTTCCCCTTTCCTGTCCATTCACCGTCACTATCGAATAAAGGGAAAAGCCCCAAAAAAGAATCTTCAAAAAAAGAAACGCTATACAACAAAATATATAATTGTTTTAAATGTCCCAAAATGGCAGTAAATTGTGAGAGGTCATTTGTACTGCAGTGTGTATCATGATCATATTTTTAAACAAGGCAGCAAATGAACAAGCAGGCTGAAGCTGATCCACAGCATCAACATGCCTCGATGGCATAAAGGAGTCAAGCAGCTTTCATAGACCAAATCCGGAGTGACGGGACCTTGGGACAAATCTGGAATAATGATCTTCTATCCCTGCCAATGCACCAGCTCACTCAAATCCCACTTAGAGCGCCTCTCTGGGCCGTCAGCCTCGTGCACAGTCCACAGTATCAACGCTCCTCGAAAAACATCCCCCCCCCCCTTCCCTCTGCTGTGGGTGAATCAATATTATAAGCACTCTTTATCCCCTCTCTGGATGCATCAACAGAGCCCTCTGTGGTGGGGAGATGTCATTTGACAGGCTTTGGAGATTTTAATTCAGGCCCAGGTTTTTTAATAGGTTCAGTCCGCGGAAGTGATTTCCTGTCGTGATGAGGGATGCTAATGCTCTGCAACAGCCTTGTTTCAGCCACCTTAGCAGCTGGTAATGGCACTGTGGTTTGAGGTTTGTTCCCCCCGTCTCATTCACTGCTTTTCTTCCTTTTTTTCAGGCTGTTCTTTGATTTCCATGTCTGAAATACACACATTAAAAGTATTGATATTTCCCCCTGTATAATGCTCTGTGTGGCATTCAGATGAATTAATATACAGTGTACCGGTAGTGTGATTCAGTAGCCGCAGTTTCAGTCACCCCTCCTGAAACACAGGATGCGCTTGGTGCAACACACTGTTAGGTGTTTTACAGCTGGATTTGTTTTTGGACATAATGTCCATGAATGTATCCTACTGTTGCTGATAAGAAGTCCTCTCCTCTCCTCTCCTCTCCTCTCCTCTCCTCTCCTCTCCTCTCCTCTCCTCTCCTCTCCTCTCCTCTCCTCTCTAAAGCCTTCGTACAACTGAGCTATAAAATGTCTGACTGATGTATTCACTTCTTTGGGACTACACAGCCAGAGCTCGTGTAAGCACATTTTTGTGTGCCCCCAATAAATGATTTCCTCTGCAGATGTCTCTCTGACAGTTTATGATGGTTATTATCACCTCAACAGAATTACTTGAATTCCAGCTTCAGTGATTATAGAGGTTTCTTGGACAAATAGGGCACAGTTAGGCAAATGCAACATATTCAACATTCACTCATCCACCCATTTATCTATAAACCATCGCTGCTTCCATCTGCCAATCTAAGGTGGTATAATTTAAGATTTAGGCAGTTTGGATAAACCTTTTATCTTAGTTTCATTACTACAGCTCTTCAAGAAGGGTCTCCCTCCAAGAAAAAGTTCCCTTGAGCCATTTGGAAAGTGCAGTTGTCAATATTGCAATTATAAATTTGATTATATACATTTTTAAAGATCCCCCATGGGGTTACATTATGGCAGCAGCAGAAGAAGGATGAAAGCACTTGAAACAATTTCAGATAACAAAGCAAGCAACAGGATAACAAATTGAACATACTTAGTTACAGTGTCTTTAGATTAGATTAGATTTACATCTTTGAAATGAATAGCTTACTCCGAACATTATCTGGTGTACAGGTGGAGGAACAGTACAGTACAGTACAGTAGTAGCATACATACATACATACAATGTTTCACGTTTTCACGTGTCTCCATGTGTAGGCGGAGGTCCGGACCAGTTTCGAGGAGCTTTACCGTGTGATGTCACAACGCGAGGAGTTCCGCTGGATGATGCTGAGGATTAAACGCATGGCTGAGCCGTGGGTCAGCGCCATCCGCTCGCTGGCTGCCAAGCAGAACCTGGCCCGGCGTCGGAGGAAGAAGGTATGACGTACAGGGCGTCGTAGTACACTGGAGAAGTGAGATTTGCGCTCAGTTGGGCAAAGGGATAAGCAGGCAAAGCAAAGACCTATTAGAAACAGTGTTTACAATTTTGACTGAAAAGCTTTTGTGTGCTGGATATAGATATAATTAACGCATCAGTTGGAGACAGAATACCATATACAATTGTCACAGCCACCAGACACCCACAGAAACAGGTGCAAGCAGATATAATGAGTGTAATTCCAAATTTAGATTACTTATTTGGGTGATCTTCTACTCTCACAAAAAAGATATCACAACTGGTCAAATTCTTTTCTAAAAATGAGAGGAATACAAACCTTTTAAGAACTTTCTGAAAACATGTACACACACACACACACACACACACACACACACACACACACACACACACACACACACACCAAACACTTGTAAACCGCCCCACTTTTGTTTAGGGAAGAAATGGTGGTGGGAGCGGACTGACAAGGATATTCCATTGTATCCAAAGTTGGTGGCAGCTCCTAACACTGAATAATGTACTCCACACTTTCCACTGGCCTTTTAAATAATTCACATCACATTCCCGTGATACCTTAGTGCTGATGCAAAGCAGCATCCCCTTAACAAAGCAGAGAGTTCAAGAAAAGACATCTATCCATCTATCTATGATATCTCACCTATCCTGCCTTACTGTTCTGTGTGTCAGTTTAATCCATTTAATCTATAATTAAACAAAGAGTGTTGTTCTCTCCAGATACTTTCAAAGCCAGGTCTTTATTTCAGCCGCTAATCTCTTTTGGATATTAATCCGCACATATTAATCCTTGACTAGTGTGCTCTGGGACTGAGGTTGGCTGCTATTACTTCCTACTCCTGCTGTGGAACACTGTGTTCCCCTCAGCAACTGAAAACGTGTGTGTGTGTGTGTGTGTGTGTGTGTGTGTCTGTCTGTGTGTGTGCTGTTGCACTATTGCACTTGCAATAGTCTACAGGAGTGACTGTAATTTGTGGATATTCCTAAAAAAAAAAAAAAAGACCCCCCAAAAAAGTCTCGTTTGAATGCTAAAGTAAATTCTACGTTACATGATTTAGAGTGTCACTTATTCAATTCCATACCTTTTTCCCTTTCATTAGATCCTGGTGCACTTGGGCCTGCTGACCAAAGAGTCAGGCTTTAAAATAGCAGAAAACGCCTTCAGCGGTGGCCCATTGGGAGAGTTGGTCCAATGGAGTGATCTCATAACCACGCTGTACCTGCTGGGCCATGATGTTCGCATCTCAGCCTCCCTGGCGGAGCTCAAAGAGTCAGTACCAAACACACTAAGTACTATGATATTCCTTTAGTGAATACAGTATCGTAAGAAGATACTTATTCTGAGACTTCAGGAGATCATGCATAATTTCAAAAGATCCAACTTTCTTTAGTGTTTGCTTTATGTCAGAGTAGACTTTAAGTCAAACAGCCTGAGCTAATAAAAATAATGATTGTTAGGTATAGAAATTGTTTGAGAGGGAAGAAACGCTTGATTCCAAACAGTAGGTTTGCATACATTTTGCTGCATTGGTGCTGTATACTTTAAATGCAACCCTTGGTGAACAAGGCCTAAATTCAAAGCACATTTTGTTTACCACCTTAACATTTAGGTTAACCAATTAGCTCTTAGTATTTAGTTATATATGACTTAATTGACTGAGGGTAAACAAATGTAGCTCCCATGTTATTTGTGAAATATTTGTTGGTGGTTTTTCCAGGTAGAAAAAGGACTGTTGGGCAACTACAAACTTTGTTTAAACTGAAACTGGCACCCTGACGCAACTTAGTGTAGTTGGTGCATACTATTTGACATGGACATAGTATAGTGTGAGCTGCCTAAAAGTAATCTGGCCGTCTAGCCTCCCATCCTCACCATGTCAGGGATGATTTTTGTTGTTCGCTCCATGTTAAGAAAAGAAATACATTAGTAAGTACCTAGTTAATACATTTTTATGTTCAGTGGCCATGATTTAGTTTTATTATCAACAGAAAATATAAATACAAATGCTATTAAATAATCTTCTGTACCAATATTTTTCCACAGCTTTTTAGCTTTGTAGATTGTATGGTGTAGATGTAGGTACCTCTATCAAATATGCCGATGTTAGTGCATTAGACAAAGAAGATACCACTGAACTTGGGATTTTTTTTATCTGAATGCATTGTTTAGTTTTAAAATATTTATATCCAAAAGTCTACAATTTGAATAAAAGTATCTTCCCAAAGCGTCTCTCCCAGGTTTATTACCAGAGGGGTAGATAAGTAAAAGGTATCTGTTACTGTTAAATCTGACCATGTTAATACCATGGAATAGAATGTAGAAACAAATAACCAGCAGCAGCAGACTTGCATGTTTAATGTTTTTATGTATCTGGCTATGAGAAAGTTAATTCCAAACTTTTCTCCCCAGGATTATGCGCAAGGTCATGGGGAACAAGTCCAGTTGCCCGACGCAGGGTGACAAGGTGGTTGAGCTCATCTACATTGACATCGTGGGCCTCACCCAGTTTAAGAAGACGCTGGGACCTTCCTGGGTCCACTACCAGTAAGTCCATTTACATCCACCAACCAGCTTCTGACTATGAGTGATGCGTTCCCTACATGGCCACACAGTTCTCTGCACTTTGAACAGTTGAACATGAGAGATTTCTGTATTTGTGTCTGCATTCTCACTGGTTTGGAGTGGGCAGAAAATGTGATGTCACAATCTTCCAAGCACCAATCAGGATTTAGCAACATTTCAACCACAATATGATGACAGTTGTGTGATTGATTGCTTAAGTTGCCAACACTGTCAAATCTGATCAAATCACACCCACACAGTCCCGAGGAAGCCTTTTTAGCTTCGTTTTTTAGTGTTAAACTCTTAAAAAACAATATCGACTTTAACTTTAAATGTAATTGTTGCGTATTTAGTTGTGACATTAAAACCATAGAACATGAGTCCATCCACACGTGCAAATGTTTTAACTAATGGTACTTTTATTTAATTGAAATGCACTTGAGATGTCTTTGCCTCTTTTGTGATTGTTTTGTGATTGTAAATTGTTGTTTTATGTAACATACTTGTTCTGCTATTTTGGCCAGGTCTCTCTTGAAAAAGAGATCTTTATATCTCAATGAGACTAACCTGGTTAAATAAAAAAAAAATAAAAAAATGTTATAGAAACTTAAGAGACGGCTGTAGGGCCTGTCACATCAACACAATTGCAGATTGGTGGCTGCTGTCATTGGATTTAATGTTTATCTTTAATTGTATCCAGGGAGCAGTTTTGCTGAGCATGCATTGTCTGTTTCAAACACTTTTACATTGGCCGGCTTTCCAGTACAACCAGTTTTCTACAGGTGGCTTTTGCGTGGCTCTGATTGAGCCGTTGACAGTAAATTATATTGCACTGTAACTGTTTGTTTCCCCTGTTTGTGATGACTTCTGCAATTTGTACATTTATCTTGTTGTCAACTGCCAACTGTGGTTTAACAGCTTCTCTCACATATGCAAAGGCATTGGGTTGAGGCTTGTCTGGCACTTGCTTGGACAATGAGTCTATTTTCTACTCAAACATTACCACAATTTCCCAAAAGGCCGCAGTAGCGTCTGTTTGCGATGTTTCAAGTCTATTCTCTCTCCGATTGCTCCGCTGAGGAATGTAGACGAGGCCTTCCTGGTTGGTTTTGAAAAAGCTCTCATCCTTGCCGACTGACAGGAAAAGAGAAGAAACAATGAGTCTGGGGGCACTAATGGCCCCGCTGGTTCCTCCTGCTTGTCACCAGGTTTTGTTAGTCTGCGACATAACACCTTATACCGCATCCGCTCCCTTTGTGCCCTGAGGAAATTGATTCAGCCTCAGGCGTCATGTAAGGTCCGGATGCTGTTTTCTGCATTATTAGTCCTACCATAATTGAACATTTATCTCAAAGCACTTAGTGTCACTGTGCTTTGTGAAAGAGGACATACACTGCAGATTGAAGACATTTTTCTGTACTCTCTCACTAAGTAAGTAACCTAGTCAGTTTCCCTGCATCACCTTTCTGCGACCATGTCTTTTACTTTCCCGTCTACTGTTAGTGAATTATATTCTTTGCCTTTGTGGCCTGAGAATCCCTTTGTGAAACCATTTCCCCTTGACTGTATTTCTCATACAGGAAGGCAGGGAGAAGGATATCCTAAGCACAGAACATGCCAGATTTCTTTGCATATAAGACCCCGAGCAATAAACTGTGTCATTATTGTTCCCTTTTTTCTGGTTTATTCTTTGTGTTTGGGGACAAAGCAACCACATCTGTCAGGCCTGTTTGTGATTAATGTGTTTTGTTACTGCCCCAGTCTTCTGGCTATCTGTCTTACAGTGCCGTATCACTGTGTTTCATACTACTCCGGAGGAATGGGAATGCTCAGAGCTATTGTTTTCTGGGTATATACTAGAGCCAAGGTTGCCCTATTGTTCTGTTTCATTTAATCCTTTCATCCAATAACTGAATCGGGCAATGCGCTTTCATCTGCATCAGCGAGGCTGCAGAACATGTGCCAGTGTATACCAGTTCTACATTTGATGTTGAAGGAAACAATGCAGACATGAAACTGGACAAATGACAAGTGAGGCGTTAGCTGCGCGTGTCCACAAGTTTGATTTCATCATTTTTCGTCTGGCTCCTATTTCCATTTGATACTTCCTCACTTTCTTTTTCCAGAAACTTTGTTTTGACACAGCACTGCATGTATTAAAGGGCCGTGATTTCATGGCACTGGCTTCCGCTCATCCACAGTGTCAGTTGTTGAAGTGTCTGTAGTTCTGTCGAAACAATAACTTGCTTTGGAGATTGTGTAAGTCGCAAATCATATAGTGGTAACATGTAAAAGCCAAAGTTTTTAGAAAGTTTTGGAGAAAATATATATATTTTTTTAAATTGATCCTTCACTAAGCCTGGCTGCCCGTAGTTACTTTTGCTACGGCTGTCAAGTTTCCCATTCTAGCACGGCACATATGCAAGTTATAATGATATGTGGCAGATTAACCCCTCATAATGTGTGTTAATTATTAAAACAGTTGGTCTTAAAGTGAAGACAGAAGTAGAAAAAAGCAAACTTCTCACTTCTAGTCGGCCACGGTGAATTCCTTCCGGCTGAAATGACAACTGTCCAGCGTAGATTTTCTAACAACCTGTCCCACCACATGATGATGATGATGATGATGATGATGATGATGATGATGATGATGATGATGATGATAATAATGTAGTTCGCTAACTCTTGGCCTAGGAAGCAATGCTAGGTTACTACTGTAGTTACTTGTCAGCCAGCCATGCTAATGTTTGTGGCTTATGTTGCTGCAGGCGATTGGTTCAGGGAGAGGTTCAGCGAACAGGTAGTTGATCAGATGACTTGTGTAAAGGAGAAAGGTAGCTTCTTAAAAGAAGTGGCCGATTAATGCCATTTTGAGATAATCTAATGACAGCGTTCACGAGGCCGTTTAACAAAAAAATGTCTGCAGAACAAAGTTAGCGCTCGCCCGACGTGTCAATTTTGAAAACGTTGTTTTCCTTTTGCGTTTTTAAAGCTAGGCTGCGAGTTATAGCCTACAAAAACACGGACTATAAAGAGACAATGCAGACAATTCCAGTGTTAAATAAACTTAAAGTTCAGCAGTTTTGTGTCTCATCTGCTATTATTTTTGTACTGTTGTATTTTATCAGATGCAAAAAACAACAACATGATATTGGCATCATATATCAGCCATCGTCCGTCCTGCTGTCTAAATATTGGCATCGGCCATTAAAAAAACCTATACCGGTCGACCACTTCTCTAATGTTATGTAGGCATTATTTTATTTTTTTATAATGGTTATAAAGAATAACCATTCAGGTTAAAGTCTTATGAGTAGAATTTATTATTTATTATATAGCTGGATGACAATCAGGGTAAGATAATAAGTAACAAATGACAGTATATCTTTCCAAGCTCCATGGTGCTTGTTTTTTTTAACTAAACCCTGACGTTGGGCAGTTGTTCAGTTTTTTATAAGACACATTATTAACTCATATGTCTGTTTATCATGCAGCTGTTGTGTTTAGCCTCAGGGTTGTTCAGACATTTAACAAGCCCTTAGGTAGATTCATATAAAGCAGAAATTCCCATTTCATATCTCCTGTT